>NW_028321888.1:3054545-3207272 GCF_036245765.1 Copidosoma floridanum
AAAAGCTGCTCGTTGGGCTTCTTGTTGAGCTACTTGTTTGGCTTCAACAGCAGCCGTATATTCCTTACCAAAACTCAACTCTGTTATAGAAACATCGTCTAAAACAATGTTAAAATCTTGAGCTCGATCAGTCAATTCTTTTCTCACCATCATTGAAACTTGTTGACGCTGGGTTATGAGCTGAGAAGCATTAAATTTTGCAACAACAGATTTCAGAACTTCATTGCATATACTTGGCAAAACCTGAAAATTTTTTCCTTATGATTTTTTTTTCTGAAAAAAATTTTTAAGGTAAGCTTCAGTAGCAGTAGCAGTACTTGTAGATTCAACCTCAACAGTATAAACTGTAGGGTATACTTCCACCACAGTGCGAGCACTTAATTTTTCAACCACCGATGGTAGAAAATTAGCCTTTCCAAGTGATCGGTTGTATCGACTACATAGATAAAGAGCTGACCACAAAGTTTTTCGGAGGATAACCGTTTGGACCATTACTTTGAGGGTGTATGTACTTAACTTTAAGGATTAAAAAAGAATACATAATTTATGAGCAAGTTCGGGGAGTTTACGTAAGTTTTACGAACAATGTATCGACGCCAACCACGAGGCTGCAAAAAACGTACGAAACTTGAACATATTGTAAATAAAGTGGAATTCTATTTGATCAGTACCGGTAATATACCTCTTCAAAAGATAAAACAGAAGCAACAATGAGGAAAAAAATATAACACCATATTACATTAATAAATATAAAACCTTTAAAAAATATTTTTAAATGCAGTATGATCAGTACAGAAACAAATAATTATTTTAGTACAGTTGACTGTATTTATGAAACAAATCATAATTGAACAAATGAAAATTTTGATTATTGTCAATATTCATTACAAGTTGGAGTACAAGTAAAAACAAAAGTAAAAAAAAAATTTTTCGCTTTTTGTAGTGTTGTACAGTTAACAATACATGTATACAGCCATACATTTTCCGTGTACCATCATCTGTAAAACGAGTTAAAATAACATTCTGATTCTACAAATCCTTGTCTTCCTTTATCTATTCATAATAATTAATATCTAATCTATTAGCTTAGAATGTGGAGCATTTAACCACATTTGACTGATAAATACTGTGGGCAACTATTTTTGCTTTAGTGACCCAAAGTATGATGAGCATTAAATTGACAAATAAAACTTTTAAAGCGAAAATAATTATGCATCATCCACACTAAAATTTTTATACACCGTATGATGAGCATGTAATTACTTGTAAATACGTAATTTTTTCTGAATCATTAAAATTATCTCTACTTCTCAAACTTACGGAAGTTTATTTCATGGTAGTACTTTTTTTTAAGTTCATATGGTTTAGCTTTCTCTATTCTATAAGAGCTGTAGATAATCTGATTCAGTAAAAGCATGGAAAGCTGGGTGTAATATTTATGTATTACTTTTTGATTTACTTGTTATTCTCATACATTAAAAAAAAACAATCTCCAATCTAATCAAACTACAAAATATGTAGAGTCATAAGTTCCTGGAAATTTCCAAAAAGTATTACGAAAACAGTAGTGTCTAAGCTTGAACTATGATATTGGAAAATTCTGTGAGTTTGTTGATGTGAAATATCATTCCATTGTCAGTTTTTTCGTGATCACACAATTATTTCTTCTTTTTTAATAATTTCCTCGTCTACTTTGGCGAATAAGTAACATCGATCTCTGTTAGTAAAGTAAATTTAATTTTTTAATTGCTGTCAAAAAAATGAGATAAAAAGCGTACTGACTCTTTTTCAATTTAACGTTGTGTACACTCTTCATAAAATCGGCAGGAAGTTTTTGAGATCCATCTGAAATTAAGTACGAAACGTACAACGCTTTGCTCGTTCAGAGTATTTTAGTGACGGAGTAAAATACCTATTAAAAATGAGGTGTATAGCTAATGCTTTAGAGCTGCACAACCGTTTCATGATTGATTCTGCTATTTTATTAAAGGTGATGGGTAATGGACCGAATGATATAAGGTATCAATTAACTTCACGTTAATCATATGTATTGACGAGTATCGATCTGTTACTGATTAATATTATGTAAAGAGAACAAACTTTTGGGTCCTCAACATTGTGCTATTCGAGTCACATAAAGCTGACAGAGCTAGTATCAAGGGATATAACAAGCAAGTGGCTCTGTTTATTTGTTTTGCAAGTGCCACAGTAAGCAGTATCCAAATATATCTCTTCCCAGTTTAAGTGACAGATTTTATTTTGGGTTTGATTCCCATTCGGAATCTCTAATTAGATTATGATCTACATCAGATTTAGGAATATCAACTTGATCAACATTTTCAATTGTATCGGTACTTAAAGATTGCTGCAAAAATATTTAAAAAACTACATTGCTATAGTAGAAAACATTATTATGCATAACAGAATTAAAAAGCAATTTTTTTAGTATAAGCGTGAATTTTGTGCAAAAAACATCATAACTCTGCTTACTAACCGTTTATTATAAGTTTTGAATATTAACCAAGCAATATTTGTCTACAAAATGAGTTGAAAGTATTTAAAAGTGTATTCTCACAATGAAAACAGAGAAATGAATATGTCTACTACAAGAAACACAAAAAATATTGTTTACCAGTATTCTAAAAAATTTGTGAAACTCAGCTCGGCATAAGACTTCAATATTTAAAAACTTTTTTTTGCATTAACTGTGCTGTATAGCTTCATTTCTACAGACAGTTGCATTTACATAAAAAGCACTTAAAATTTTTTAGCTTTCTAAACTTCGAAACTAAAAAAAAAATTTATCAAAATTTTTTTATCGAACTGAAATACTATACTTTTGTTTGATTTACATACAAAACAGTTCGTTTTAATTGTTATATCTAAAGATGCTCCATCGATTTGAGAAAAAGTATGTGCTGTATTTCATGAATTTATATAAAATCGTCTGCAGGTCGTCTGCACTACACTCTTTGCACTTCTCTTTCTGTTTTACCTCTTCAAGAAGATAAGTTACTGGTACAGGTCATCAAGAATTATACTTTTTCAACTATATTTCTGAGTTAAGTGCGTTTTCTGCAGTTTCGTGGTATGAGTCGGTATATTATATGTAAAATTTATTCATATGTATACTCATTTCATTTATGTATACTCATTTAATACTTGAATTAAAATACGCACGGCCTCAAAATCACAATCTAAACGGTTACCCTATGAAAATTGGTAGTCAGTTCTCAATCTGATAGTGTCACTAGCATCGTACGCCATACTTCTAGGTTAAGAAAGTAGCTGAGAGTTCAAAAAACCTCCAATGTGATGGCTCAAACGAATTTATAATTATTAGATTTAATACATACAGCTTCAGATTTCTACTGTGAAAGTGCAATAATTTATTCATACAATCTCAATTAAAAATAAAACTAATTTTCATCATTATAGAAATGATAAGCACATTTATTGGGTCATAAGTATATTTATACATTTTTTATCAAGTGTTGACATGATTGTTCCTCGAATTTGGAAAAAAAATAATCGGAATTTTGCGGTAACAATGGATCAAACTACAATAATTAAGTTAACATTACGTTACTTTAGTTAACAAAAAAATGTTAGGCTATAATAAAAATTATACAACTTAACAATAATCATAATAGTCAAAATTAGCTATCCTAAATTAACAGACAACAGTTTTTGCAGCCAAAATTACAAATTAACAACTTTTTAATTACAAAATATTACATTACGACACTAGCGCGTAGAGTACACGATTACACACTTGTGTAAGTTCCTACACAGGTTCTAGCAAGTGTATGAAAAGATCACATGTGTTAGGCGCGTAACCTCTTACACGTGATGAAGCTGAAGCTAGTCAACGGACCTAACCGACGGACTATATGGAGCGATCCGTAAAATACTAAAATATTTTTTTTTTTTACATAAGCCTAACCGGCGCTTTTACAGCTTTATATGCAGCACATCAGCTGTCAATGCCTTACAAAAGGAGACAATTAATTAGTAATAAGATTAAATTAAGAACCTAAGTTAACAAAAGTAGAATCATGTATTCTAGTAAAAAAATCAATTTACTTTTCTCACAAAGATAGGATTGCCTCCAAACTTGGTCCAAATCATCTCTATATGCACACAAATAAAAGCAAATTAGTTTCATGTAGGCCGAAAAGTAATAAACGACGATATTTAATAAACAATTAAAGCTTACGTAACTGAAATCAAATATTTCACATAAAAAAAACCTATAACTTTTCTCACAAAAATAAGATTGTCTTGAAATTTACAACAAATCATCTCTACATGTACACAAATAAAAGCCAATTAGTTTTGGGCTAGCCGAAAAGTAATAAATGACAATATAAAGTAAACAATTAAACTCTAACTGTCTATTTAATATTGTCGTTTCTTACTGTTCGGCTGACCCAAAACTCGTGGATTCGTAAGTGTGCATATTAAAATGATGTTTACTGAATATAAATGCAATTTTGTTTTTGTAAAAAAAGTTACAGGATTTTTTTAAAGAATTACTTGATTTTACTGACGTTAACTCTAATTCTTAATTTGATTTTGTCATTTATTACTTTTCGGCCGACATAAAACTTGTTGGCTTTTGATAGTGTGCACATAAAGATGATTGTGCTACATTTAAAGGCAATTTTATTTTTGTGAAAAAAGTTACAGGATTTTTTAAAAGAATTACTTGATTTTACCAACGTCAGCTTTAATTGTTTATTTAATATTGTCGCTTATTACTGTCCAGCTGGCAAAAACTAATTGCCTTTTATTTGTGTACACATACAGGTAATCTGTTGTAAATTTAAAGGCAATTCTATTTTTGTGAGGAAAGTTACAGGTTTTTTTTATATGATATACTTGAATTCACTCACGTAAGCTCTAATTGTTTGTATAATATCGTCGTTTATTACTTTTTGGCCTACCCAAAACTAATTTGCTTTTATTTGTGTGCATATAGACATGATTTGTCCCAAGTTTGGGGGCAATCCTATTTTTATGAGAAAAGTTGCAGGTAGGAAAAAATACCACTTTTTCAGCGATGTCTTTGCATTCGCCAGTGCTAAAATTACAAAATTAATTTTATTATACTCTCTACAAACAAATACAACGAAACTGTACGTATAAAAGCCTGCAATCATAACCTCTATTAGTTATAAGCACTTAGATATCCAGATAATTAGAAAAACAGCTCTTTTTCAGCGATATCTTCCCATTCGTTGGTGCTAAAATTACAAAAATAATTTTTTTATATTCTCTACAAACAAATACAACGAAATTGTAAGTATGAAAGTCCGCAATTATAACCTCCATAAGTTATGAGCACTTAGATTCCCAGATAATTGAAAAAATAGCACTATTTCAGCGATATCTTTGCATGCGCCAGCGCTAAAATTACAATAATAACTATATTATACTCTCTACAAACCAATACAACGAAACTGTAAGTATAAAAACCCGCAATCATAACCTTCATTAGTTATGAGCACTTAGATTCCCAGATAATTAGAAAAATAGAACTAAAATTTTGATTTGTTTAAATGGCAGTTGAAGAACTGTTAGCCACGCACTTGCACCTACATAGTGTTGTCCTTATTTACCTCGGTTCCGAATGATTTAAAAATTAAAAAAAAATTTAGATACACTCGCCAAAATCATCTTCATAACATACTAAATGTATGGCTGAGTTTTTCTTGATGTGTTTAAACGGCAGTTGAAAAACTGTTAGCCGCGCACTTGCACTTACATAGTACTATCCTTATTTAACTCGGTTCCAGATGATTTAAAATTAAAAAAAAATTTAGACACACTCGCCAAAATTATCTTCATAACATACTAAATTTGTATAGCTGAGTTTTTCTTGATGTGTTTAAATGGCAGTTGAAAAACTGTTTGCCGCGTACATGCACCTACATAGTGTTATCACCCTTTACCTCTGTTCCTGAGATTAACGCCGGAGAAATTATTTACGAGGTAACACGAGGTTTGAACTTACCATACTTTCAGGGGTGGTTTTTCTGTGGTCAAACTACCCTCACACGTTTTTTCATCGTTTATTTATAAGCAGAAAATCCTAAGAAACACTGACAGACGATTTCCAACTGTAAATTATACCTTTTATTATTGTTTTTATTTCCGTCTGTCCTGAAAGTTTAATGGGTTAATTAATCATTACACGTTTTTTTTTAGTTTGAACTTCCGAGAGAAGAATTTCATTGTTAAATTTGGAATTAAATTATTTTTCTACTTCTGTCTTTTTTAGGGGTAGTTTTAATAGGGTGTAACCTCCTTTACTTGATTTTGGAGTACAGAATCGTAATTAATGACCCTTAAACCCTCGTAAAGACGGTATATGAAGTACAATATTAAATTTGTAAAATTTTTATAAAAGTCACCATAAGCGGTGTTTCTATGGGGTGCAATCAGCCTCACACGATTTTTGACCGTTGATTGGCCACTTACCATTCAAAGAATCTCAGAAAGAAGATGTCCATGGAACAGTTCTGTATTTTTTGTACCATTGGGGATGATTTGAGGGTGGTACAGCTACCTTAACTTTTCTATTTTTCAATGTAAGGCAGACTTTACTGATGATAAATAAGACAGATTTTACTGATGATAAATGTTGCTAAGGGATTTCGGTGATTTTATACATTGTACATTGACTGATGTTCCACAAACAAGTTTATGAACTTTCGCATGTAATACTACCGACAAAAATTCGAGAATCGTACGAAACACTTTTAGTTATTTTTGACGTTCATCATTTTTAAAAATTATCTGTATAAAGAGTGTAATACAATTTTTTTTGTAATTTTAACACCAACGAATGGGAAGATATCGCTGAAAAAGTGATATTTTTTTAATTATCTGGATATCTACGTGCTTATAACTAATAAAAGTTCTAAGTGCGAGCTTACATACTTACAGCCAAATGTATTAGTGTATAGAGAGTATAATAAATTTTTTTCTGTCATTTTAGCACCAACGAATCGGAAGATATCACTGAAAAAGTGCTATTTTTCTAGTTATCTGGATATCTACGTGCTTATAACTAATAGAGGTTATGATTGCAGGCTTTTATACGTACAGTTTCGTTGTATTTGTTTGTAGAGAGCATAATCAAATTATTTTCGTAATTTGAGCACTGGCGAATGCAAAGATATCGCTGAAAAAGTGCTATTTAAAACATATTTCATATGTCAAATGCCTTGCAAATTATTGAGGTTATGTTTGTTGTTGCTTTTAACTCATGTATAGTTGTTCTGGAGTACATAGCTAATAATTAAAATATCATTCTATTATTACAAGCTAATAGGTAGATGTATTTGAATATCTCTGCTTGCACCTCATGTATACATGTTATATGTTAGATGTATAAATCGTTTTTTGTACTTAAAATTTTTTTTTCGGCATTTTTTATCATTAATTACTATATGTTATGTTTGTATAATGTATTTTTGGTAGTTACTTAGTTGTTAAACAAAATAAAATAACTTTGGATTTTCGTTGGATTCCAGCGTTTGAAACTTCAGATACATACTTTTTTTAACCTGGGTTCTTAATTTGATCTTATAACTAATTATTTGTCTCCTTTTGAAAGGCATTGACAGCTGATGTACAGCATATAAAGCTTGAAAAGTGCCAGTTAGACTAATTTAAAAAAAAAAATATTTTAGTATTTTACGGATCACTCCATATAGTCTGTTGGCTAGGTATATCGGCCAGCTTTATCACACGTGTGGTCTATACAAATTTTCTACATAACGAAATTGACCAAGAGTCACCTGTTGTAACTTTGTAAAGACCTTGATGTTCGCACACTATTTCAGGAATGCCCAGCAAGGCTAAGCAACAGTTGTGAGTCACGCGTGTGTAAATCAAGATCTTTAGAGCCATAACAGATGACTCCAAAAAAAGTTCCACACGCATGTCATGTCAAAAAGTTAATGAAGAAACGTTTACTAGACCTTTTTCTGTAATCTATGGATATATAATTAAATCTTATTAAACTTATTACTGTAAGCGAGTGACGAACATAAATCAACGAAGATTTATGACACGACAAACTGTTGCTAATTTATTTTTCGACAAGATGATACACGTATTTACATTACATATGGCGTTCATGGCAAGCAACACTCTATAGTTAATATAAATTGTCACTTATGAATCTTATTTTCTGTCATGCTGGCAGCTTGTCTATGTGCTCGCATAGTGGTATATGAGTGTGACGGAATTAGCTGTTTGAATTTTTTTTAAAACTTTTTTTAAACTCAGAACTGTGCAAAAATTAACGACATTTTTTGCTGATTCTATTACACTATATACAACTACACGCAAGGAATTTCAGACCGATGAGAACTCGTGCGTTTTGTGATTGCTACATTTCAAATACCCTTAAGTCACGGCAGTACCGACTTTGACACGTCTTGGTCCAAAACACGTACTGTTCCGTTTCAAAACAAAAACAGACTGTAAGAAAGCAATCATCGACATCGCTCGCGTCAAATCCAGTACAACCACCGTTTAATGTGTAGGCAAGCTGTGTAGTGTCAATAGTGGGGACGCCGAGGTTTAAAGTTCGGCACGTCAAGGGCCAAACCTTAGGCTAGCGAGAGACAAGTATAGCTTGAACTTTCTATCGTCAAATGTTGACTACAGTGAAGCCGAAGAGTAAATTATACCCGTACTTTTGTGTTATTTACAATATCATGCAGTACTATGCAAAAGAATTAAAGTAAAAAAATAACTTTAGTTTATTTTGAGTAATGTAAAACCTTAAATTTTTCGGCTCAAGCTGCTGTGTTGACATTGATATTAGTATATTTACAAGTAAAAAAAATAATACTGAATGAATACTGATCACATTACAGCCGCGCACTTACAAAATTTTATCTTTACTTTCATGCATTGCTCTTTTATATATTCAATACGTATACACACGCGCGCGGCCGTATATATAATATATTCTTCAGAGCTTTTCGTTGCAGCGCGAGTCAGTGATCTCAAAAGCAGCGACGGAACAGCGCGCGGAATTCAAATTGGCTGTATGAGCAAATCCACAAAAACCAGTTAACTAAAACTCAAGCTATTTAACCCAGTGACCCGGGGGGCAGAAAATTAATAATATAATAATTATATAGGTCAATAAACAAATAACCACATAACCTAAAACCCAAGCTATTAAACCCAATGACCCGGGGGGCAGCAAATTAATAACACATTGAATATATATAATAATATAATAATTAAATAATTTATTAAATAAATAGCAACATAACCTAAAATCCAAGCTATTTAACCCAGTGACCTAGAGGGCAGAGAATTAATAACATAATAATTATATAGGTCGATAAACAGATAACCACATTACCTAAGACCCAAGCTTTTTAACCCAGTGACCCGGGGGACAGCAAGTTAATAATGAATTGATTAAATGAATTATTAAATGAATAACAACACACCCTAAAACCCAAGCTATTGAACCTAGTAACCTAGGGCACAGTGAGTTAATAATTTGTTGAATGAAGAAATTAAAAAACAAATAACCACATAACCTAAAACACAAGCTATTTAACCCAGTGACCCGGGGGGCAGAAAATAATTAACTTAATAATTATATAGGTCAATAAACAGATAACTACATAACCTTAGACCCAAGCTTTTTAACCCAGTGACCCGGGGGACAGCAAGTTGATAATTAATTGATTAAATAAATTATTAAATGAATAACAACACACCCTAAAACCCAAGCTATTAAACCTAGTAACCTAGGGCACATTGAGTTAATAATTTGTTGAATAAAGAAATTAAAAAACAAATAACCACATAACCTAAAACACAAGCTATTTAACCCAGTGACCCGGGGGGCAGAAAATTAATAACACATTGAATATATATAATAATAATATAATAGTTAAATAATTTATTAAATAAATAGCAACATAACCTGAAACCCAAGCTATTTAACCCAGTGACCCGGGGGCAGAAAACTAATAACATATTAATTTTATAGGTCAATAAACAAATAACCTCACAACCTAAAACCCAAGCTATTTAATCCAGTGAACCAGAGGGCAGCAAATTAATAACATAATAATTATATAGGTCAATAAACAGATAACCACATAACCTAAGACCCAAGCTTTTTAAATCAGTGACCCGGGGGACAGCAAGTTAATAATTAATTGATTAAATGAATTATTAAATGAATAACAACACACCCTAAAACCCAAGCTAATGAACCCAGTAACCTAGGGCACAGTGAGTTAATAATTTGTTGAATAAATAAATTAAAAAACAAATTACCCATAACCTAAAACACAAGCTATTTAACCCAGTGACCCGGGGGGCAGAAAATTAACAACATAACAATTATATAGGTCAATAAACAAATAACCACAAAACCTAAGACCCAAGCTTTTTAACCCAGTGACCCGGGGGACAGTAAGTTAATAATTAATTGATTAAATAAATTACTAAATGAATAACAACATACCCTAAAACCCAAGCCATTTAACCCAATGCCACGGGGGGCAGCAAATTAATAACATATTAAATATATATAATAATAATATGATGGGTAAATAAATTAATAAATAAATAAAAACATTACCTTAAACCCAAGCTTTTTAACTCAGTGACCCAGAGGACAGCAAGTAAATAATTTATTAATTGAATAAATATATAATTGAATAACAACATAACCTAATACCCAAGCTTTTTATAAAAATAACTTATCCAATCAATGTATTACTTAATTGCTGCATTCAAGGTCATTAGGTAAAGTAGCTTAGGATTAAAGTTATGTGGTTATTTGTTTACTAATTAATTTATTTAAAAAATTATTAACTCACTGTGCCCTAGGTTACTGGGTTGAATAGCTTGGGTCTTAGAGTGTGTTTTTATTCATTTAATAATCTATTTAATCAATTAATTAATAACTTGCTGTCCCCTGGGTCACTGGGTTAAAAAGCTTGGGTTTTAGGTTATGTGGTTATTTGTTTATTGACCTATATAATTCTTATGTTAATAATTTTTTGCCCTCTGGTTCACAGGGTTAAATAGCTTGGGTCTTAGGTTATGTGGTTATTTGTTTATTGACTTATTTAATTAGTATGTTATGAATTTTCTGCCCCCCGGGTCACTGGGTTAAATAGCTTGGGTTTTAGGTTATGAGGTTATTTGTTTTTTGACCTATAAAATTAGTATGTTATTAGTTTTCTGCCCTCTGGTTCACTGGGTTAAATAGCTTGGGTTTTAGGTAATGTGGTTATTTGTTTATTGACTTATTTAATTAGTATGTTATTAGTTTTCTGCCCCCGGGTCACTGGGTTAAATAGCTTGGGTATTAGGTTACGTGGTTTTTTGTTTATTGACTTATTTAATTAGTATGTTATCAGTTTACTGCCCCTGGGTCACTGGGTTAAAAAGCTTGGGTTTTAGGTTATGTGGTTATTTGTTTATTGACCTATATAATTCTTATGTTAATAATTTTTTGCCCTCTGGTTCACTGGGTTAAATAGCTTGGGTTTTAGGTTATGAGGTTATTTGTTTATTGACCTCTAAAATTAATATGTTATTAGTTTTCTGCCCTCTGGTTCACTGGGTTAAATAGCTTGGGTTTTAGTTAACTGATTTTTGTGGATTTGCCCATATAGCCAATTTGAATTCCGCGCGCTGTTCCGTTGCTGCTTTTGAGATCACTGGCGCGAGTATCGTGCTCGTATATATATATATATATATATATATATATATATATATATATATATATATATATATATATATACATTAACAACTAACACACAGGTATATACACCATACTCTTCGGCTTTACTATAGCCAACATTTGACGCTAGAGAGTTCAAGCTGTACTTGCCTCTCTCTAGCCCAAGGTTTGGCCCCCGACATGCCGTACTCTAAGCCTCGGCGTCCCCACTCTTGTCACTGCACAGCTCGCCTATGCATTGAATGGTGGTTGTAGTCAGGTGAAATCAGCTGATTCGTGACCCGAAAAAATATGAAGTAGTGAACTTCACTTTTAAACTTTTTTTGTTAGATAATAACGATACAAATAACATTTTAAATTTAAACGCCAATCTCAATAGGGCAAAATGGTTTTAAAAAATGGTAAAAATCGTCAAATTTACTATTTTGCTATTCACAGAAAAGCTATGCATTTAAGAAATAAAGTCTAATAAAATGAAAAATGCGTATTAAAAATACAAATATAATGGGTTTTTTTGAGCTCCGATCGGTCCAGTTATTTTTTAGTTAGTTGCAAAAAACCATTCTTTTGGGCAATTTTTCAAAATTCCATAACTTTTGTTCTGTTGCACATGAAGACTTGAATCTTTGACAGAATATGGGGTTTATAGGCCTCAATACTTTATGTAATACTGTTTGAGAATTTTTGAAAAAACTGAAAAAAGTCCTTCCTAAAAATGTCCATAAAAAAGTTTTAGGCCAACGAAGACTAATTTGACAAATGTGTTTTTGTCAATTGAGAGTTGCTCTACAACATTCTGCAATACCGTAACGTTTAACTCTGTCAAAATGTGAAAAAAATTGATTTTTAAAAAAGGAGCTTCCGTGGTCTGATGATGGAGGGCCGCCGAACTAAAAATTCGGCTAAAGGGAAAGTAACGCAAAATTTTTGAATACATTTTTTTTCTAATTTCTTAACAATTTAAAACAGAAAAGGCAACTATAATACTGATATAGATATATATTTATTAACAATTGAGCATATGTCTCACATGCATACAAATAACAACAGTAATAAAACAATATTTTTGAAATTCAGCATTTTATAAACTTCGGAATAAATCAGAAACAAAGAATAATTAAATTATTAGACTAAGTAAATATATTATTATATCATTATTATAACTGCCTTTTTGATTTTAAAAAGAAAGAAAACAAAAAAAAAATATTTTAGTCAAAATATTGCGAAATTTTTCCTATAGCCGTATTTCGAGCTTGGCGGCCCCCCACCACTGGGCCCTGGAAGCTCCCTTTTTTTGAAATCAATTTTTTCACACTTCGGCTAGGTCAAATGGTACGGTACTGCAGAATGTTGTAGAGCAACTTTAATTAACAAATACACGTTTGAAAAATTGGTCTACGTTGGCCCAAAACTTTTTTTATGGACATTTTTCGGAAGGACCTTTTTCAGTTATTTCAAAGTCTCTTATAAAGTATAATATCGATCTTGCTAAGATTTTGTATGGGTATTGAGGTCTATAAAACACATATTCTGTCAAAGATTTAAGTCTTTAAATGCAAGAGAACAAAAGTTATGGAATTTCGAAAAAATGTCACTAAAAAGTGATTTTTTGCAATTTACTACAAAATACTGAACCGGTCGGAGCTCAAAAAAGCTTTTTATTTTCATATTTTTTATACAAATTTTTTATATTCTTACACTTTATTTGTCAATTGCATAGTTTATCCGTACACCCTAAAAAAATGACTTACGCGATTTTTACCATTTTTTCAACCATCTTGCCCTGTTGGTTCCGGTGTTGAAACTTAACGTTATTTGTATTGTTATTATCTAACAAAAAAAATGTTTAAGTGAAGTTTGCAATTTCGTGTACCGAACTTGCTAACTTTACCCGATTATTGTACCAACTTTGACACGAGCACTGCTGATGTGTACTTTCTTACAGTCTGTCTTTGTTTTGAAATGGAACAGTACGTATTTTAGACCAAGACGTGTCGAAGTCGGTACTCCAGTGATTCGAAGGTATTTGAAATCTAGCAGTCACAAAACGCACAAGCTCTAACCGTTCAAAAATTTCTTGCGTGTAGCTCTTTCCCACTTAAGTACTTTATAGCTTCACATGCATGTATTAGCTGTCCGTAGCCATAGCTTTTTCAGGTAGTGATAGCGGTAGTGGAAAAATTATACCTTTTAATGTCGTAGATGTAGTTAATAATTACCTTCTCATCATAATCAAGTCCAAGCTGGCGGTACATCGAAGGTAGCGTGCGTTCATCAGGACGAGATAATACTCTTAAAGAGATATTTACCATCTGTAAATCTTTAGACCCAGTAGGCGAAGAAATTTTTCTTGGTCTACTTCGGATGTCATAGATGATTGGATAATGGAACCATGGAATACGAAAATGCAATCCTTCTGGCTTGATGTCTTCTTGTACGCCACCTAACCGGGAAAATATGATAGCTCTGTGACCACCATCAACTACAAAAGAAATTAAGATACATTGAGTTGTTAAAAATTTTTTTTATAGTATAATACAAATCACAATATGAAACGGAAAAATATAAGAGATGTGACATAGATTAAAACCTTCCATTATTAACGGATTACGTGGATTTTACATCAAGTTGCATTATTTTAGTCACCAATTTCAATTTAAAACATTCGCAGGAATAACTGTACTTAAATTTTTCACAATAGATTATTAAATGGGTAGGCTGGAGAAGTGCTGGATTGAAAAAAAAAAAACATGTAACAGAGTATTGACAGTATGATATTTCAGCATATTACAGGTAAGAAGAGGACAATAGTTAGAACCCTTTGTGAGTTTGTTCGCTGTGAGGATGGAGACCAGCAGCGCTCCAGTGGATTTTTCTTAAGACCTAAACGTGTCGGGAGCCAATTGTTGTGCCGTGATACGTACGGACTTGGCGACATAAATATTTATTGTAACTAATTGAGAGCTCGTCGCACTTTGCAATTTAAATACATAAAAGTTAATGCAATACGTTATTCATGAAAAATTTAATGATTGGCTGACAGGTAACTCTAGTATGTCTTTGCTTTAGTTACAAAAAGCAAAGTGTACATTGTGTACAGTCGTCGTCGTCGGCACAGCGGCTGCAATCGACAACTACACACAGAGAGACTCACACATACATACACATGTATATGCCCATAACCTTTTTGTGTCATCTGCATCATCGCCTTTCATATTTGTTGGTGATACACAGCACTGTGATAGGTCAAAAATTTTTTTATGGAAAACTCATTACACAAACTTTTATATACTATAAGTGCAGAGTACCACGAGCTCTCAATTAATTGCAATGAATATTCATGTCACCGAGTCCGTATGTATCACGGCTGTAGCGTGGGCGACTATTTAAATTTCAATTTGTATGTCGCAATGAGAGTAAGACCTTAGGGGTAAGCGTCGCTCTCAATATTAATATTGTTTATTGGTTATTTTATGAGTTGTTAGTAGTGATGTAAATAAAAGATATTCATTACAGGAAAAAACCTTTCGGTAAAAAACCTGTTTTATTGTTCGTGTTAATATACAAGAATGTGATACAGTCGTTAATAATAACCGATATAGCGATCGTTCTTGTGAGTATGTATGTGAACATGTGTATGTTGCATGAGGTGAAAATGTACCTTAAAGTCGTGAGCTTCGAAAGCTTCCCAAGGGGGAGAGTCTGATTATGCAAGCTGGCGCTCGGCTTTCTCGGGTCTGCTGGCCAGGCAGGACCGCATTTTCGTCGCCACGAAATAATTTGAGTCTCGCGGGGAGACGATGATGAAGTGTAGTGAGCGCCCTCGTTTGATCTCGTTGGGAGACGGTAGAAACTTTTTCGTCGATGACGATGAGACGTCGAAGGAAAAAATATAACGATCCAAAGCTCTAGGTTAGATTGCTAATATCGTGACACGTCCGTTCTGTTCTAAAGCCCCAAGGAAAGTGAAGTTTAACGCGCAAAAAACAAAAAGTCTCGCAAGCCACCGATAGTTACTTTTTTATTAGCGATATATGATGATGAAGAAAATAAGACGCGCGTTTTGTTAAACATTTGCCGATCTTCAAAATTCGAACATTTATACTGATCTATGAAACAACGGCACAACAATCTGCTCACGACACTTTTGGAAAAATCCGCTGGAGCGCTGCTGGTCTTCATCCTCACAGCGAATAGAGAGACAAAAGATAGACTTTTAGGGGTGAAAAACATTTTTTTTTTTTTATATACAGATAATAAACTTAGGCTGAAATTTCACAAAAGTATACATTTTAATGACCACAAGTTATGAAAAAAAGTTCAAAGTTCTTTTAATAGAACTAAAATTTACAGCTTGAATCCCTCATAAAAGCACTTTTGTAGCAGAGTTTAGACAAGACTTAAATTTTGCTTGCAATAAAAAAAAACACCATGTCGTACGTCATACAAATAGCATTGTGTTCTACTGCTTTGTACTTCTGAGCTCAAGTTTTAGAACCACGACATACAACCAGAAAATAAACCAGAAGCTAATGACATCAAACTATCTGTGAGGAATACTTGTACAAAAAGAATAATTTTAACACTCAGGGTGTTTCATGGTATATTTGTGAAACAAAAAGTGTTTACTAATTTTAGTAATAAGCACCTTAAACCGTCTTAGTCACTAAAACCATTGTATCGGACTCAACCTTTATCAAATCAAGATAAGTCTCAGTAGTACAAAAAGTTATAAATACATGTAAAAATACATTTTTGGTGTGATTAATCCTAAACAGGGATATTTTAGGTCAAGTAAAAATTGTTCAAGTAATAAATCAGTTTAAAATAACACTGTTTCAATTTCAAGGCAATAAAGTATTGGATTTTGTACTTTATGAATCATTGATTTACAAAAAGATTTTATGTAATAACAACATTATTCGTTATTTTAGTCTAGTTCTAAAGTTAGTTTGACTAGTGTATTTATTACTAGTGTATTAGAGTTCTAAAGTCATTAGTTGAACTAGCAAACTGCTTGAACAGCAGCATAACTTTAGATGGCGGAAAAAATCATAACAACAGGGCAGATTACTATTTCAATATTGTATGACATGGCTACTATTAATGTTACTAAAACTATATTACTAAAACAACGAAAGTGTTTAATGGTAACGGTATAAAATTTATTTTAATTTAATGACAGTAGAATAGAGCTTGATCAGTATGTGATAGCGCGCAGTGACAACTTATACTAAACGAAGGCTGGTTTATTTCAAAGCATCGAGCAAGTAACTATTGAGATCGAGATAATTGATATATAGTAGAATAGGCACTTGGCTCTAAAAAATCAAGCATTTTAATAGGTTCATCACTATTTATTTAGAAAATAAGAACGTAAGATTCATATGAGCCAAGATAATTTTAGGGCACCCCGGCAGATGTGAATGTTTTGTGGTCGTCAGATTAGTTCGATAGTCTGTTTTTATACTAATTACAAGTAAATATATCCTTACAAAAAGTATATATACACACACACACACACATATATCTTCCAATATTATATAGTTAACTCAGTGGGGCATTCCACACAAACCCCCAACCACCCCCTATTTTCCCCCCACCGCCCCCCCACAATATAAGGTAAAAATCCGTTATTTTCTAGCTTATTTAGACATTTCGTAGTTTTTCTCAAAACCCCCCACAGCCCCGCACCGACTCCCCACACATTTTTTCATGGCCCCCCACCGACCCCCCACAAAATATTATATGAATAGTATAGAAGTATGGTGTAAGTCTTTATTCAAGCCAGGGGGTTCAACCATTTATGGCTTCATGGGATGATAACAATGTATGTTCTAATATTTAATTAAATAGTTACAGATTACTGCACAATACTATAATCGGCTTAACTTAAATACAATCAATTGTATTTCGATTTACTGGATCCCTTGGTTTCTTTGTAAGCATAAAGTTTTTGGTGGGCTGACTTTTTTTGTTAGCATTTTGTAACGTTGCATTTTGCCAGCCCTGTGAATGTGTTAAAGTCTATTACCACATTCCTACCAAATCACATGGAAATATTGTATAGTATTTTTTCTCAAAACATCCCACATTCCCCCACCTACCCCCTATGGCCCTCCCACTGACCCCCACGAATTTTTTCATGGCACCGCCTCCCCACACCACTTTTTTACAACCTGACCATGATCATACCGTCTTTACCTATCTTTGGACAAAACTGTCTTATTGCCATGATTTATTTTATCGTCAAGAAGAAATTTAAAGTCACAAATTGATTTATAGGGGGTTGTTGCGCAAAACATCATTATTTATACAACTAAGTACGTTGAAAAACCAATTTATATGAAGTTAACAATATTTTGAAACCAAATAATAATATTGTCATAATCAATAATAATAACTAAACAATTTAATATTGTCATTGTAAATATTACATTGAATTTTAGAGCCATCATTATTATTGAGTAAGATTTTCTTTAACCTAAATTCAGTATTGCTTGCTTTGTTTGTAAAAGTTTGTTCATCAGAAATTTCTTCAATAAAAGCAACAATCGTTCTAAAAAGTAATATCAGTTTTTTATAATAACAAATGCATAAATAATAATAGTTTTAATTAAATGTATAATGAATAGTAAAATTCTTATGTCTTTATTTGCCTGATATCATTGTTATTATTTTTTTTGGTCCTCTATAAACTTTTTTTTTTTTTTTACCATTCCAGATCTAAAGTTTTGTTTATGTAATTTTTTTGTTATTTTATCAACGGTGTCTGTTTTTTCTAGACTTATTAAATATTCCAAGTATTTTTCATCATACTGAATGTAATCTATAATTTTATTGGTACAGTTTATTATTTATTAAATGTTTGTTTCATTTATAAAAAAAATAATACAATAAAATTTTTTTTTTTTACCTTTTACTTCATCCATTTTAAGTTATACAACAATTTAAATGAAATTTAAGCAACAGTTACAATTTAACTTCTAAAAAGTATCTCATTTTAAGTAACATTCCTTTTCTTAATCTACACAACACAACTATTAAATTTATTCACTAAAATCGTTGGGGTAAAACTTTATTTTTTAATATGAACCGTATAAAACAATATAAAAACCGATTAAAAAACAATATTTAAAAGACGCGTAAAAATAAAGATTCAAAGGTTATTATCTTATTGACTTTATCATGCTTTTGTTTATCTTATATATTTATTGTATGTACTGCTAGTAATGAAAAATATCATGTCAGAAAACTTAACGCTTAAAAATAATTAAAATCTTGTGTAATCGTACTTATTTCTTAAGGATTGTTTATATATTTGTAATTGAAAACTTACGCTGACTTATCACCAATTTTAAATTTAGATTTTAAATCATCTGTAGAAGTGAATGAAACTTTTTTTTTTTTTGATAATTGAAAATCAAAGCTGTTTTCATTATATCTTTTAGACATGATTTACTATTATGGAATACAAAATTATGATGAAATATGTAATATAACGTCGAAAAAATTTTATCTACAACTGTCTAATTGGTTATAAAAAACTACATCACCTAAATAATATTTGACAACATCTGACGCTACATTCAATTTTGTGTACGCTCATTATTCTGCTAATTTCTCAAAATTATTCCGTAAAAAATATTTTTAGTACACCTTTGAAAGAATTAAGAATTATAAATTTAAATAGTCAAATGGATAAGTAAGTATGTACTAATTATTATAAAAAAAAAAAATACTTATAAATCTCAAAAAAGTTTTTTCGAACAATGTAAGATATATACAATATTATTTTTTTTCAGAATAATTAACTTACGTAAATGTGAATATTGCTCGTATGTTTTTGGTAATGAGGAAAAATTAATGGATCATGAAAAGAAGTATAAGAATTTATTTTTTGAATGTAAAGAATGTAACATCATCGTAAAATCAAAAAGTCATTATTTGCGACATACATTGGAACATAAAAATGGTAAATTTTTAACGTGTATTATCTGTGGGAAAAAATTTAAGAGACAAACACATTTACGACGACATGAAATGACTCATCAGTCTGATGATAATATAGTATGCTCAGAATGTGGAAAAAAATTTTGAAGAAATGATTGATTATTAAGACATTATAAAAGCATTCACAAAACTGTAAGTAAAAATATGTTTAATATCATTAATTAACATGAATAGAATATTGGATTTTATTAAAAAGTTTAAATTTTTTTATTTCAGATAACTTGAATGTTTTAAGATAACTTAATGTATCAGGAATCAGAAATTCCCACCAAAAATTTGATGTGGTGACGTCAAATTTATCATATTCCAATATATATCATTTTCCAACAATTACTTTACTGTGTAACTGAAAAAGTTAAAAATAAATAAGAATAAATACACAAAAATTGTAAAATTGTATTTCTTATAAAATAATTTTATAAATTTCTTATAAAATTCGGAAGTTAGGGGGTTGGCGCGCAGTGCGCGCAGGGGGGCATGAGCCTCACTAGTGTGTATATATATATATATATATATATATATATATATATATATTGTGATACGCTAGCCGGGGATTACGACTAGCGTATGTGTGTGGGTTTTACCTTAATCTTTTTAGTCATTTATAGCAACACTAAGTATAATATTACTAGCAGCCCCCCGTCTCGGCTTCGCCCGAGACTTACTAAATAAAACACCGCAGTGTGTTGACATGTAATGTAAAACATTTTTAGTTAGAAAATTTTACACATATTCCCGATACATCTTAGAACAAAAATCTTCTTATTAAAAACATATTTTTTCGGAATCCATATAGTTTATTTGGTCAAATAATAAGGTGTAAAAATTAAAAAAAATAAAAATGCTGAAAAGTACCGTGCGTTCTTTATGCCATAAAATAATCGATGGCTATAAGAAGTTGTTAATTTACAGTTTCTTCTGTGCAATTCACGAAAAGGGCTATTTTTTAAAGCTGTTAAGATTTTAAACCCCCAAAAAATTTATATTTAAAAAAAATTGTATTTTCTCATATCTCACAATTTTATTACCAGAGCAACAAAGTCCTGGACCTTAAACCCAACATTTTTATTGCCACAAAAACAAAAATACATTTTCTACTTATTTAAAAATCTGAAGTAGGATCTTTAAAGATTTCAGAGATTGCTGTGAGGGTACAATGAAAAGCTGATCTTTCACGTAATGGACTCTTTAGTTGTTGATTTTGACGCTGCTGTTTGAATCTCGATAAATATTCTGCGTCAGTTTCTTGACGCCTCAAATTGAATTCATTAGACACATTTGAAGTTTTCTTTCCAATATACCCTTTTGCGGCTAATGGCATGCTTACGACTTTTATGACCCCTAAAGGCTATTTTCAGTCAACTTTGTTAATTTTAATACATTTGCTGGCTAGGTAGTTCGACGTCCGATGGCCCTAAAAAAGACCGGTGAGCTTCCTAAGTTAACTCTTTCTTGACTGCAGTTAACAGGAATTGTGACTGCTTGGATACCTCAGGGTAATCTTCTCTGGCTTACTGTTGAAGACCCAGACTGATTGGGAGAAAAATTACTAAGTCCGAAGCTTTGGGGCTAGTTGTAGTGCTCTTTCCCAACGTCTCCCGGTATAACGTCGAAGACGTTGGTGTCTAAAGCACCTTTTTTATTTGCAGATTCAGTTGTTTTGGTGATCTTAGATGGGGAGATTGGTTAGTGATACTTGTCCAGCGGAGGCGGTCCCGTTGGCTCAATTTTTTTTTCCTTCATAGCTGTTATAGGTTTGCCCAGCGCAGACCTTGGAGAGGATCAGTGATTCCTGGTTAAATGCTTAGAGTTAAGAGGGTAATATAGAGTCGTCGGTCACCGGGTTTTCCAGGCTTGCAAAGAACAACTCCGCAGGTGACGTCTGCCAGTGAATAGCTGACTTGGTTTAATAGTGCCCGTCTTTAGTTTATATAGTCTTTTGGTCGACGAATCGCTTCCGGAAATGGTAATAAAAATGTATTTGTTGGCAAGGTAGTTTACACTAAGGTGGCCCCTAAAAAGAACCGATGAAATTGATGGTTAAGTAGGGAACGTAAATACTTATAATGGCCCTAAAAAGCGCCAGTGGTGAAACTTCCAGGCTATTCTTTATTATTATTCCTAATGATGAAGAGCTTGCTACGGTTGCTTGATTCTTACCCTGGGAGTCTCGATGTACGGAGACTTGATTCTTACCCTGGGAGTCTCGATGTACGGAGACTGTGATGGAGGGAGGTACGCCGCTGACCAAAGAATATCTCGTCTCGGGTCGTCCCCCGGATAACCAACTGCTCATTTTTAGACGGGAACATGTGGGTAAGCGCATTGAGGACGCGACGACCAAGAAGGTAGCCGTTGTTGCTGCCCGTGCCCCTCAGAGCTGTTTTTCCTTGCTTACATTTGAAGCCACAAATTCTCTAACTGCACCAGGTGGGATGGAGGGACTGCCACACAACTCTGAAGAGTTGGTGCAGATTGTGCTCTGGCTAGATATGTCTCCTGGTATTCTGGCAAAGACCGCATCGGTTGGAATTAATTTTGTTTCTTTTGATCGCACTCGTCGAGATTCAGGGTGAATGGACACTTAGGTCCCTTTCCCCTTAGAGAAGAGTGTCGTCCGTAACCGGGATACCCAGCTGCAAGACTATTATCTGCATTCTCAATACAGCTCGTTGAGTTGCCGAAGCTCGACTACAACACTATGGAGACGCTCCAGCCTATTATAATCACACTTATTCAATTATGTTGCGAGTAGCTTCGATTTTATGTCGACGCCACCTAGCGGATTTTACTGAACTAAAGTGGAAAGCTGGCGTGTTTTTGCAAAACTTTGAGCTCATTTATTGCTATTGTTATTAAATTTTTTAAGATAAAAACTATACTAAAACCATCTAGGAAGTATCATGAATCAGTGTTCAAAATTTCAGCAAAATCGGTTCAATAGTTTTCGCGGTTAGCGATTACAACGGTTTTAGCGACTTAGCTTTATATATTAGTAAGATATTTAGATTCTACTAGGGAAAGGGACCGGGATTCAGCTGGCAGTGTACAGTGCTGACTGCAGCAGCATGTAGTGCAATATAGCAAGTATCGTGGACTAGCTTTTTATGACCTATGTAACGGCACTAGTCTGCTGCCACTACAATCAGCACGGCGCACTTCCAACTAAAAATAATACTTTGCGTCTAGTTGTGAACTGAGTGTTTATAAAAATCCACCTAATTACTGAAATATAAGATTCTAGTGGCACACCACGAGGACGCTTCCTATGATGTGGCTTACTAATCTATGTATTGCTATACGTAAATAACTTCCGTAGGGGTGCTTCGGGTTGACTCTATTTAAACATTTAGTGATGGGTAGTTATGGGAGGACCACTTTCACTCACTGCATGCACAGCACTAAGATAACCTGGTGTCACCTACCAGTTCAATATTTCGGCCGGACTAATCGTCTTGTTCCCGGCGATGCTGCGTGTGTCACGAGCAGTGGAGAGCTTGGACGACCTGGTTAACGTCGTAGAGGTTGTGTGTTGGCACTAGCTTGCAGTGTTGCGGCTATTTAGTGGCTCGGCAGGCGAGAGTCTAACGTTGCCACGTCGTGCAGCACCAGTACCAGCCTCGCAGCGAGCCCAAGTGTCTATCCTTGTCTCGCCACGCAGGCGCAACGTACTCTCTACGGTCTGCCACACACACCACCCGACACGGCCTCACCGGTCGACCACCGCTACCAAGCTATCTCCCAATACACTGACAGCTATTGCTCACGGACCTACAGCCTACTTTCATGATATTTCTCATCTCATAAGGTGCTTTTGTAGGACCATGGGAGGGAGAGTCAAGCCGAGCTCTTAGATTGTTTGTATTATTACGGCCTCCGGGCCTTGTATCGAAATTCCGCGTGTTATACTTAGTAAGTCACATACACGAGGGAAAAAAAGAGCTATCTTTGAGACTCTCGCTGTTTATTCGCGATGATAAGGGCTCTGTGACGTGCTTATACACACCTTTGATTCGCCACGTCACAATATATATATACATCTCCGTATATTATATAGATGTATTGACGAAAGTGAGTATCAGCCCCTCACGCCCCCCCCCCCCCCGCTCCCCCTCAGCTACCCCTCGATTTACGTAGTTATTTGCTTGTTTTAACGTCATTTTTAATCAAATTATATTTGAGTGAGCTCCCCCCCGCTCTCCCTCACTCCCCTTCTCCCTCCCAATAAAATACTTATTTATCTAATGTTTTACCATTATAAATGTTAAAAAATATACGCAATTTAGTACCTAAGTCGTACCTCGTTCTTAGGGGTTTTTTAAGTCACTGATCATAGGTCTCCCTCTGTCTATTCGCTTCCCCTTACTCACTATGTGTCTCTGAAGTACCATTATTTGTTTAACTTGATAGAACTTTTACATTTCAAATCTCTTTCTAGTCCATGTCTACTTTACCCAAATATAAAATTCTTGATTACTTGAGGACTTTATTAATTTAAAGACAGAATTCAGAAAGAGGTATAATTAAATAGACAAACACAGTTAAGCTTTTAAAACAATAATTCATTCTGTTAGCTTAATGTTGTGACCTTTTATGTCTCATTTTAACCCATCTGTTCTTTTAAAACCCTCTCCACATTTTTCTCATCTTTGTTTTTCATGGTTTTTATGAATTAACATACGTCTGTTTTAATGTGATGATCTTTAAAGTTACATATTTTTTAATTACTGAAAAATTTCTAGCCAAACAACATTTTTAATTTCTGATTTATTCTCGGATGCAATTTGGATAAAAACTCTTTTTGGATTCTTACATCTTAATAAAGCAACGTATAATTGTCCGTAAGAGAATAAAGGTTTTTTAATATACAATCCTAAAGAATCAAAACTCTGTTTTTCTGATTTTTTAATAAATATAAAACATGCTAATACAAAGGGAAACTGTTTTCTACAGCAGACAAAAGGTAATGATAATAAGGTGCCAGTATTCAATGTTATTCTAGGAATATAAACTTTGCTTTTTTTTCTCCCATAATTATTTCTGCTTCTATAATATACTTAAATAATTTTGTTATTTTTAATCTTGTGCCTCTACAGAGACCGTCTGATATATTTAAAGTTCTTATTAAGACTACTATAGCATTTACTTTTAATTTTAATTCGTGTAATGGAAGACCCTCTCTAATTTTATTTTAAAATACTATTGGAAAATTAATATTTATGTTAATTTAATTATGTTAAGTTAATCATATGTTTTATCAACTCCTTTGTGAGTCACGTATTCTGCTGTTGTGAACTAATTTTCAGCCTGCATTGATAAATACACGAGTAATGTCGTTAATTTGTCTACTCAATCTGTTAGTGGGGGGTTGGTGCGCGGAGCGCGCAGGGGGGCGTTAGCCCCACTAGTATATATATATATATATATATATATATATATATATATATATCAAAAAGTTGCAAGACTAGATTCGTTCATCAACCCTCCTGTCCTTCCTTGTCACCCCTCAAAATTTTAAATTATTCTTTCAGCTCCCCCTCGAAATTAGAGTGTAACATCGGCGCAACATATTATTTGGGTCTAAACTTGCGATTAACAACCCTGGATAGACATAGGGCACGTGGGTGAGCCGCGGGGCAAAATAATTGTCAGGAGTACGTGGCAAGAAACTCGCACTATAAGTCAGGTCAAACCCGAGCAAAAGGGGTCACAAATATCTTCGAGCGAGAGATCGAGGTTTGAACCGTTCGGAGCGGCTTCTGTGCTGAACCACGATGCACTTACTCGCGATACACCTAGAGGTTGTCACTACTACCTGAAGCAATGATATGCACTCTAGTAGAAAACAGAAGATGTCTCGTTTCGCGATCTACCTTAATTCTTTAAGACTTTTTAAACCAAACCTTACCCTGCAATTGGATTTAATAAGGCAAAATTCAGAACAAAGGTCCTACGTAAAATGATAAACATTGTTTATTATTTTGGAAACAATGTATCAAAATCGAAATTATAGAAAAAACCAAAAAGTGGGGAATTATACGGCGATTTTCCAACATTTGCATGAGACGAAAACACTTAAGTTCCGACTTCTGGATTTTATAACACGAAATCCATACCGAAGGCCTTGCTGAAAAAAATATGCATTGTTCATTATTATGTATCAAAGTATCCAAGAAAAAAACATCAAAATAGCCATTTTTTATCATTTGTGTGGATCGAAAACAACTAAATTTCGTTTCTTGGCTTTTATAATTAGAGGTAGTATTACATCTCAAATTCAGATGTAGAGTGAACAGTAGACAATTTTCAAAAATTTTAAGCGCGTGACGTTAGTACGATTTAAACATTGTGACCGGATAAATCGGTCACAGAGGCGCGAGAAACATTTCAAGTGTGATACGATCTAATAGAAGTAGTAAACGAGCAAAAGTTAGGAGAAAGAGAGAACAGGAGATAGAGAACTATTAGAGGGTTAGGAGAGTGTGGAAGAAGCAGGGAAGGAGAGTAGAAAAAAAAGAGAATAAATAAGCCAAAACAGAATAGAAGAAAAGACGGAGAACGGAGAAGGAAAAATCGAAAATAACTGAGGGAAAGAGAAATTTGAGGAGAAGAAGAGAGCTCAGTTCGCAATTAGCTGAGAGGCGAGGAGTTGACCGAGGAAGTGTAAGGCAAGGAGTGCGGGTCAATGCGACTTAGGCCACGACGTGATTTCGCACCAAGGTTAAAATTTGCAGAGATTTTCCTCGAATTTGCCTTAACATATTGACGAATACGTATCTTTGAACGAAAAGATAAGAAATCGTTCTAAGACAGTGGACTTAAAACCAACCTCTAGCTAAAGGATTATTCACCGGCGCTTCAACGCAACCACCAAGAATTGCAAAGAATCATCCCACACAGAGAAGGAACCCCTAAACACGATTAATAACAAGAAAAGAACAAGTTCTTTCCCTCAATATTTGAAGTATATAATTATGCAATTGACAGATAACAATGCGTTGTAATAATTGATGGCGAATTAAATAGCGATAAGTGAGGGCGGGAGTTTTTTTTTCATTTTGTCAAGTGTTTTATTTATGAAATTGTATCATTCGACATTATAATAAATAACAGATTGGATAATCCACTAAACTGAATTAGTTGTAGAATACGTCTTTTAATTTTGAGTTGTGTTTTGATATTTAAATGTATATATGTATAATAATATTTTTTTTGTAATTTTTTTTCTGCAATCACCAGACAAATCAAGATTATTTACAGCAAGTATACGGCTGAGTAATTTTATTTGATGCCATGAATATAATGAGTACGCTATTAGTTTTTTGTAGAAATATTTGTTTTATTTTTGGACTAATCAGTAAATATAGTAATCTCCAAACTACTGTTTATATTATACGGGTGTTATAACTTTGAACTTTTAAAAGCTATATTTTCGTTTCGGTACCGCTGGGCCTTCTGAAATTTCAACAGTTGATCATAAATATACCTAGTAATACATATAAAAGTTTGTGAGACATTTCATTATCTTGTCATTGCATGAACTACTACCCTAAAATTGGTAACGAATAGATTGTAATAAAAGTTGATAAATATCGTTATACTTGACAAATTGTTTTTGCGTGTAATCGCAGTATTCTTACTATCTAACACAATATACTTAATTTGTTTTTTTAAGTAATTAAAAAAAAAAATTTGTTGAAGTATGGTACGTTAAACGGTTACTTGATGGAAGAAAAACAAAAACATTTGACAGTTTATTGCTGCAGTTTTTATAAACTGTAAGTTACTATCATTCTACCACGAACAATCACGGGAAAATATGTATAAGTATTGATTCATTTTATTTTATTATTTATTAATAAGTAAATAAGTAAATAAATAATTACTTTACTGTCTTTATTTAGTACATTATTAATGAATATCAAATTTTTAAACAAGCTGGTTTAAAATACAACATAAAGTCAATTGTGATTAATAAAATTAATGAATTGTAACAGTATTTGTCGAAAAATTTTTTTTTCATCCCAAAAAAGTCTCACTTGGGGCCATTTGCAATCGATAGAAAATCATCGATAACGTGATAACACACTGTCTCTTAAAAATAGATTTCTTTCCCTTACAAAAATGTTACGGAACTTATTATATTTTTGCAGACGCGCACCGCCAAAGAAAACTGAAATTTCTGCTGTAATCGGCCCAAGCTGCTATATACTTTTCTTTTTCTCCACACCGTTTAGACGCTCCTCTCTCTCTCTCCTGAGCTATCAAAGAGGCAAGAGCGCACGCACGAGTGGTGGGGGAACTGCTGCTGCTGGCCATCCACTACTATATACGTACATATATCCTCCATCTCTTGGAGTTTTGCATTAACTTTTTCACGGCAGTTTTACTCAAGATTTCATGTTGGTCAAAATCGAGTAAACAATTCTTTTAAGCGTATTTTTGGCTCATCTTTCCAATGATGATGAGCTGTTTGGCGATTCAACTTATCGTTAGTGAAATATAAGCGTCTCTATGAAACCGCGATTTTCGCAATGAAGCCGAAGTAGAGGTACTTTTTTACTATTTCTCCTGTGATCGGCGACCTCAACAACGTAATGTATAGAGTTTTCACTGTAATAGGAGCAATGTAGGCTTCAAGCTACGTCTCCTAGACTATACATTATATTATGAAGAATTGGAGAACTGACTGGTAGACCAGTAGAAGTGGAAGAACTTGCATTGTACACATCAGACTCGAATACGAAAGTCCGTACAAACGCGAATAAAAGATAGACACATCATTGTGTGAATCTATATACCATCAACGCTTGCTCGCTTGTATGCTTGCTTGTTTCACGAGTTAGAAATTGGATGGCCAAAAGCATGTTTTGATTGCGCCAAGAGCAGATTCAAGCTTCTGTCAGTCTAAGCTAATTATTTTATACCGCATGCATTTTTTCCTTAAGTAGAGTACTTATTTTAAAAACTGTAATCTTTTATAATTTTTTTGTAAGGTACATTTTTATATTGTTGTTATATTGATAAAATTATGTTCTCTTTTTTCCTCTGAATCTTTTATTTCTGATCTACTCTTATCAATCAATTTCCATGTTTTCTTGCTCAACTAAATGAGTACACAAATTCTTAAAAAAATATATTCATATGCAAAAACGCTAGTGTCTATCAAAATCTAACATAATTGCATAAACAATGTTATGTTTTCAGATAGCTACAAAGTTTTTTTCATATTATATAAAATGAGGTTGTAGTTTCGAAATTTGTAAAATGTTTCTATTTTTTTCCATTAAGTGCACGTTCAACGCGGTTCAACGTACCATACTAAAACAAATTTTTTTTTTTTAATTCTAAACAATACTGAATTTGGTATGCTGTGTTTACACGAAATTGGCAATTGCACGCAAAAAAAATTTATTAACTACACGTCAACGTTGGCTTACGTTATCCTATCCAATTATTATCAACTTTAATTACAACCTATTAGCATTAAACACATGCAATATAGTATACATACGGAAATCCAACATCGATAGTGATGACATCAAGAATCTCGAAGTATACACTGCATACAACGATAGTCTTGATGTAGCACCACTGTTCTTCTTAATTCTAGATCTTAGAAAAATTTACATCCCGAATCCCGAAGTAAATATTTTGGATATGCGCTGTTCGGGTACGCAGTGACATATTAACCTGGCGCACTTACCTATACTGTCAACTGAGCAACCAAACAGCGCATATTATTCAAAATATTACCCTCGAGATTTGGGATGTAAATTTTTTTTACATCTAGAATCAAGAAGTACAGTGGTGCTACATCAAAGCTATCAATGTATGCAGTGTATACTTCGAGATTCTATTGACATCGGATTCAAGTGTGTATAGTATCTTGTGTGCAGGCTATCAACGTATACTTTGTCATAAAAATGTGTGTCACGTTCAACGGCGCCTTCGTTCCGTGTTTTAAGGTGGTAGTTCATGCAATGATGAGATGACAAAATGTCTCAAAAATTCAAGCAAATAATGCTTGGTAAAAGTTTGTGTCAAAAGTCAGTTTTTTTCGCTGGAGGTTTGGTAAAAAAAGTGTATACATCACGTGGGACAAAGATAAATAAACCTCAGAAAATACAATGATTATCGTCGTTGGCTTTACCTCAAGCGTCAATCGCATGTATTCTGAACAAGCTGTTGTTTTATCATTTTTTTCTATTTGTGGCTTTACTTATATCTTACAGACAGAAATGTTGGATACAAAATAGTTATAGTTTTTAGATCTATGATCTTTACATTAACTTTGTAATCTAAAATGTAAACGAGTAAGTAAGATGGGGAAAACGATAATTTTGCAATTTTTCGGCATTTTCTGCGTTTCAGAGTGTGTTCAGATGGATAGTTACCTGCTCGTCATCCTCAAAGCGTCGATCTAATAGACTGTATGATTTTGATGAGCACTGGATTGACAGGAAGAAGAAAGGAAAAATTATGTTTCCACCTTTTTCTTGACATTTCCAATCACTAGATATTTCTCCTTTATTTTCACCAATTTTCACCATACAAACAAGTTAGCGCGTTACACAAGAAAATTATCTTCAATTAACACTTCTTGAGTAGTTTTACGTTTGTACAACTTATCGATTGGTCACTCAAACTTAAACAGTTAAAATTCACACCCTTACCTTCTGCTCTCTTCTCGCAGCATACATGAGAGAGAGAGAGAGAGAGAGAGAGAGAGAGAGAGAGAGAGAGAGAAACAGAGTTTGCGGCAAAGAGTACGAGAGAAGTAGAAATAACTTGAATCTTAAAAAGAAAACCGAACAGCACACTCAGCCCCACAGTTAAGGCCCTCTGGCCGCGTCTTACACAGAGCAACACAAATGCCTGGTTCGTTCGATGTGCAGATGGCAACTGACTTATCCAGCCTTTCTTTTTCGCTCGTACTCGTTTGGCACCATTTGGCAGCGGCGCCTACTTTATGGATTGACTTCCCCCTTACCTTCTCTCACCAAGCACCCATCTGAACAAATTCCCCCCTTAGCTTGCAACTTGTAAAACAAGAACGAGCCAAATTAACACTTAGTCGTTTTCCAACAACAAAATAAGACGATGAGTATAGGACAATAGGACGGGTGAAGGTTGAGGAACTGGTTTTTATGGAGGCGATACGAACCAATGACTCCTTACTGGAAGGAGTATTCTCAGAATTCATTAACACAAAGTGGTCAGGGCGAATTGAACGAGATGGTTTTTACCATTTTGCTAGCGTCTGTAGAGATGTAAGGTATTCAGTTGACCAAGCCTTCCAAAACTGCTGAGAAAGCTTTGCAATAAACTGCCAGCGTTGAAGGGTTCACTCTTTCCTTTTTCAAGTTTGCCTCGGGTATGACAGAAAGCTTCTTTCGTAAGGTTAAAAGGAAGGCAGGCGTAAGAACTTCCAGACTGTCAATTTCATTAATTAAAGGAACCAGTGGGAGAGAGTTTAAAAAGCTTCAATTCCATACAGCAAGGTGGAATATCCAACGAAAGTGTGGGGACCTGGTCACCAATAACTCTTTTTTGGTGATACTTGGCCGATTTTACCGCAGCCTCTCAAAGACTGCCAAAGTAAGGAGTAGCAGCAGGATTGTATTTCCATGCAGTTTTCATGTCACTCAAGTATACTCGGGAATAAGATTGACCGAAGTCCTGAAAGATCTGCGCTAGTTGTCTTTCAGCTACAACAAATTTAGTGCCTTGGTCACTGTATAATTCAGCACAATAACCTCGGCGAGTTGTAAATCTAATAAAAGCCGCGATAAATAAGTCCGCCGTATATTTTTCTACGATTTCAAGGTGGATAGCTCGAGTACTCATACACATAAAAACGGCTATCTAACCTTTCGTGGTAATACAGCCTCTAGACTGAGACAAACGGACCAACAGGTTCTGCATAGTCAATTCCTGTCCTTGTGAAGGCGGGCATGGGTAAAACTTGAGGAGTAGGGAATGAAATCATCATTTACGATTGAGTACGTCCTCGGTATCTCCTGCACGCAACACAACTTGAAGGGATCGGACTTATAGTTCAAAGACCACCGATAATCCAAAATTCTTTTTGCATATTTACCAGCATGGTTCGAGGGCGTCCGTGTAAACATCGTTGGTGAAAGGAACGAATCACCAGAGTGATACAAAGCTCGTCTGGCAACAGGACCAACGAGTGTTTAGAGTCAAAGCTACGTTTGGATCGTTGCAATCATCCACCAATGCGGATCAAAGTATTATCGAGGACGGGAGCTAACTTGTTAAGCTTACATCCTGAAGGCAAGGGTTTTTATTGATCAATGGGGAGATTGACATTAAATTTCAAGATCTTGAGTTTGACATTAAAAAAGTGTTTTTGATGTAGAGAAACTCAGTAAAGTTCTGCTTGGTAGATTTCCTTAGGATTAACAAATGAGCTATGCGCTCGTTCATAAGTTGCTAACTCAAGAAACGGGAATCTTTTAAACTCGACCTTCTCCTTTTCAACTAATTTTCTTTTTAGGGTAGCGTATAGCTTTACCACAAATCGAAGACAACAAGCCGTTACTCTAGCAAGTTACTTATAATCAGAATAACGTGATAAAAGATCCCAACTGGGGTATTTGGTGACAGAAGTTTGAGAAATGGCAGCTACCTTTACCGTATCTTTAAACTTTTGGCCAATTGCACTTTGTAAATGGAGTAGTTCTGGCCCTTTACACCGTTGATCCAATAACTGAATTTGTTTTGGGTAAATTCCTCGTGATGATATGTCGGCAGGGTTGAGTTTACCCCTTACGTAATGCCACTTAGCTGAGGGAACAACAGTTTGAATGTCAAGATTATGGGTCGTGACGAACACTGGCCAATTGGAAGGAAGTTTCTTAAACCAGTGCTAAACATCCTTGGAGTCAGTCCACAAGTGAAAAGCGTCGAAGGTCTGTTCCATTTTCTTGAGGTTATAACTGATAAGCTTCGCCAAAAGATGAGCAGTACAAAGTTCCAGTAGGTGTAATTACTGCTTTTATTGGCGCAACCTTGGTTTTAGCTACTTGCAATGAAACGTAAAACTGATCACCCCTTACAACTTTAAGATACAAAACTCCGGCATAAGTCAACTTTGAAGCGTAGGCATAACTGTGAAGCTCGAGGCGTTCTCGTTGAGGATAATAGTGGTTCCGCCGGGGTATTTTTAGTATATTTACCCTTGGAAGCCCCATAAGCCAACGTTGCCATTGATCAATATAAGTGCTAGAAAGAGGATCGTCCCAATTTTGTTTCAACATCCATAATGATTGCATAAAAATTTTGCCAAAGATAATCAGGGGACTAAGCCAACCGAGCGGGTCAAACAATTTTGCAATACGGGACAATACCGCTCTTTTCATCCGAATCTTTAAGAATTTTTAATCATTACTTCGTACCAGAAACTATAGGTATCTCGCTGCAAGACGAGACCTAGTACTGTCACGACGTCGTCAGCGTCAATCAACGAGATGTTCTTGGTGGAAGGTAATTCTGGACCCAAAGATTGAATCAAACTGCGACAGTTTGAAGACCATTTACTTAGCGTGAATTTTCCTTTTTGAGCTAAGGATAAAGGGTTATCTATTTTTAGTATAGCTTTGTTTTTGCTATGAGCTCCTGATAACACGTCGTCCATATAAATCTCTTGATTTAATAAGTCAGATCCCTGTGGGAAACGATCTCGGCCTTCTGATGCAGGCTGCTTGATGACTCGACACGCTAAAAAGGGTGATCAAGCTAGACCGCAAGTTACAGTAAGTAGCTTGTAAATTCTGATTGTTGCCTCTTTCTGAAAGCACCAATAGATCGCTTAAAAAGGTTGACTAAACTCTTGTACTAAGATTTGACGGAACATCTTTTCCACATCAGCAGTAAGAGCGATGCGGTAATTGCGCCATCTCAAGAGCAAGTCTAAGAGACAAGGTAGAAGATTCTGGCCAGAGTGTAGAATATCGTTCAAAGAAATAGAACCTTTTGCTTCAGCAGAACCTTTAAAAACTACTTAGAGTTTGGTTGTTGAACTTAATTATCGAACCACATCGAGTAGCCAATCAGGCTCATTCAGACTAGGCACGAACTAGGTCATCTGCTTTAATTGAAGATACTCGCGCATAAAGGACGAATAAGTGTCATTAAGTTCTTCGTTCTGTTTGGATTTCCTTTCCATACTAAAAGGGCATAGCTTTAGAAGATTTCTGATTTGACTGAAGGATTCAGTTTGAAGGGCAAACGAACTATAAAACGACCCGACTCAGTCCTCTTAACAATATAAATTAAATGCTCCTCACAACCCTTATCTTTGGGACTAAGGTCTCCAGTGCGTTACGGAGGCTCTTCCAAGCGCCAGAACTTCTGCAAAATTTCAGAGACATCTTTCAGTGCAACACAGTTGATAGCAATAGTTTAAAAAGCAACCATGGAAGAGATAGGTCCCATCGGACCGGATAATAGCCAGCCCAAACGTGTGGCTGTAGCAACTGGTTTATCGGGTTGGCCTTTTTCATTGAGACTGAATATTGAGATCCCTGATCTATCAAAGCGCGTACTAAGAATTTGTCCCCGTTGATACTCTTGACGTGAACGAGAGCAGTACATAGAAGGATACCCGATTCTTTTTTGGGAACAACCTTGTTCATTTGGTTGACCGAAGCTGAGTTCTTTTCCTCAGATTCAACTACACTAGTTTCATCGCTTCCGTCTTCCGCAGTGTTCGTTTGGTGAGACGAAGTCATTTTTTTAGCTTATTCTGAAGTAAGAGGGAGTGATGATTTGATCTGCACTTGCTACAACGTCCGGAAAAAGGACATTCCTTAACAAAGTGAGTATCGAAACAATTCTAACATCGTTTTTCCTGAAAAACAACTTCCTTTCGATCCGCTACTGATTTTTCTTTAAAGAGTGGAAACGATCTCAGCGAATGAGATTCTTCGCAAAGAAGACAACAAAGTTTATCGGAACTAACGGTATGGGAAGTGGCGCTCTTAGAGTGAACCTGTATATTACAACTACTACAATCGCCTATGCCTTCTAATGATAAAGATTGGTGGTTAAAAGCAAATGTACGTAATTTTTCTAATAAGGGGGGGGGCTGTGACGATGCCAAGAGAGCGCTGACAATCTCGTTTAGTCCCAACTTCAAATTTTCTAACGAACAACTCGATAAAGAGATCAGTCACCGGTGTTGCGTTCAATAGCGACTAGAGAATCTAATGGAGTAAATATAACAGTTTGTAATCTTTTTAGCTTGCACTGAGAATCAGATTTCACAGCCTTGTAAACTAAGATAGCTGTTTGCGTCGGGAAGTAATGCTGGGATAGCAATTGTCGCGAGTAGGAATTGGGATCAGCGGGTTAATAAACCATCACGTTCCTTAAAAACTATGTACAAATTTATTAACAGAAAATTTTTTATAAATGCTCGCTGTGAAAGAAGCGTTCTCGACGGCGGCCGTAAGCTGACTGACTGTTGCACAGAGTAGTTTAATTTAAATGTCTCAAGCATTTTGGGTATGTACATTAAAATAATACAGTGAAAATAGCTTGCGGGTAAGAAAAGATAAACATGAGCTTAATTCAGGTAAAAGTCTTTGTTTCGATTTTGCACGTAAAGAGATAGTAGAGATAAGAAAAGCGTTACTATTTTAAGAGAGAGAATGTTGATGAAAATGTAGCGCAATTAATATAACATGTAAACTGAACATACTGCCCGCCTATTACGTGAGTGAATAAAAGTAAATGTAAATACATAACTAATGTAAACAAAAGAAAAGAAAAAAGGTTTTATTTAAGTCACTGAATAAGAAACAAGCACTAGCGATGTTTATGCATGTACAGGACCAGAGAGCGCCCAGCCGAAGAAAGTGCTCTGGGCTAAAGGTGTTGTTGCGTCGAAAAGGGCGTAAGAGTAAATTTTATATTTAGGCCCAAGCTTTTGCTCAATAGCCTGAGGACATGATAGGAAGGGTTGGAGACGGAGCACAGAGTTGGGCACAGCGTAAATGATTGAGGAAAGGTTAGCTAGTTACTTGGCCATCGGCATTTACACCAGCGGCACGTAATCAGCCATTTGTTTGGAAAAGGTAGCTTAGTTCGCCTTTGGGGAGACTATAGTTGCCTGGTCGCCAGCACTTTCACTAGCGACACAAAACATATAGCTTCAAGGGTTGGGATGTTAACTAATGCTAGCTGCTTGGCCGTCGGTATTTACACTAACTGGCACACAGCGTAGCGTCACTTGGTTGATTTAAACTAAAGCCAGCTGCTTGGCCATCAGCATTAAGGGAGTTAGGTTGCAATTCACTTAACGATGAAAATATTTTTTTTCTAAATATATGTTGTAAAGAAACATTGCGTGGATGTAGTCACCAAATTTGAGCACAATCGCGTCTACAGATTTCGAGAAAAAAATTCATGAAGTGTCCCTTTTTCATCGTCTTTAACATGGGCTCAAATGTAAGTTATCATAAAAGTTGTAAAAAAATACCTATTACTCTTGACACAGCGATGAGAATGTTTTGAAAAACTGACATGTTATTTATGACAACTTCATTCGTATACGTGCAAAGTTTTAATAAAATCGCGTCTGCAGTTATGGAGATATTTGCACAAACGTAAACAAATTTGTTTCCTGCTTGTATGCTTCATTCATGTGGCAGACAAGGACGCACTGAGTACACTGTTTGCTGTCAGCTCGACTTTTTATGTGGCACAATAGCTTTTCACAAAATCACTTCTAGAAGCCGTTCTACTCAAAATTATGATCTCAAACTTGATATAGGCCTTAATGAGACTTTAAACTTTAATGATATACCATTAAAACCTCTAATTTCGAAAATTTATAGCACACTTTTATTAAAAGAAGATCAGATTGACTATAGCGTTTACTCCTTATTTTTTATCTCTCATAGAGAAAGTATTTAGGCTATTTGATTAATACCATAAGAAACGAGATACCTTGAAGATTATTCTGTAATTATTTAAAAGTATTTTATTTAAACGTTAACGAGTACTGGCGAGTCGAACACAAATGCATTTTCCGTAATCGCAAGGGCGGATGTTTTTAGGCTAGGTAAGTACAACAGACTTTAGCACGGTGCCTTATGAACATACACATGCTCCCCTTCACCTCCCCGCGGGAGCGACCCAACTCCCTTAACACCAACTGGCACACAGCGTAGCGTCACTTGATTGATTTAAATAAAATCTAGTTGCTTGGCAGTCGGCATTTACACCAACTGGCACACAACTTAGTGTCACTTTATTTTATTTGATTTGAGTTTTCCCTTTTTATTTTTACCTTACCACCTGTTTGGCCATCAATATCCGGATTGTACGGCACGCAATGGTGGGTTTTACACACAAAAAAAAAAACTATGGGGGATGCATAAAAATTAACTTTGAAATTAAATACTCCTTGCTTTTATTATTGTCAAAAAAAGGGGGGGGGCAGTACAAATGGCTCTCGAGGCAAGATCCGGGTGGCCGGATATAAATTAAGCGGATGGACCGGATTCTCGAGGTTACGTACAGACACCGACCGGGTTCTCCGGGTCGTGTGTATGAGTCTGGCTACTGCCGTAGGTGTACTACCAAGCTGTCCTGACCATTGAATGCACCGGCCGAGTTCTTCAGGTCGTGTGGCTTGAGTCTGGCTACTGCTCTAAGTATGCACCCAAGCTGGCCTGACCATTGAACCAATTTTTTTTGGACTGCGCTCCTCGTGAAGGAGGCCATGGGCTTATATAGCCGAAAATCTTGCCTCCTTATTATTGCCACTACAGCAGGAGACAACAAGACATACGTAGGTTCTTACAACTAGTCTGCATCATCTTGTGGCAGGGAAAGGGAAAGATTTTCTACATGCTTTCCGTCTTTTTCAACATGTGTTGTTTTGGTTTCGGGGTGGTGCTTACTTGCTAAAGAATATTGTATGGCAGCGATACTGGTCCCAGTGTTTGCTTATCAATATTAGGTCGCGTTACAGTTCAAGTGATTTTCGGGCTTGGTGGCCCTGGGTATTGTAAATGTTAAGAAAAGAAAGTGATAGTAGTATAGCATGCCGTTGCCAGGTCTCGTTGCATGAACATTGGCCAATGTGTGGATCAAACATCCTGGCTTGAGCGTCGCCTTGTTTACGAATGGTTAAGGCAGAGAAAGTAAAGGATAGAAAATAATTATTGAGTTTCACCGAACAATGTAGATAAATCTGTCAACGCATAAGGAGGGAAAGCTCTTTTGCAGAATCTGATGCAGTTGGTACGGAAAGCAAATCCCTGGTAAATACTGAGACCAAGCCCCGCTTGTTTGTGTAGTGGTCATCAAGCTTCGAAGTTCGCATCGATCATTTGCACTGTACGCAGCATTTCCACTGATTCACCCTGGATATGTGTTTTTAGGTGCTGCAACTTTTCGACGTCGCTTAGCCGAGAATCACGCACGACGATAGTTCCGAAGAGATTCTTGAATTCTAGCCAGTCTGAAAACTTGCCTAAAAAGATTGGTACAGCTATTGGTGGGAGACTTCTTGGCACAGCCAAAGGCACAGTTTTGTCACTTTGGTGGCGCAGGAAGCTTCTGTGGCTCCTCAGAAAGGAGTGCAGCCGAATCGAGATTGGCTTCCTCTGTAGCATCATAGTTATCACTTTTGAAATAGCTTGTTCCTTCAGCATCATCTCAAAGTGCGAGAATTTTATCATGATTTGTTAGGAAGGTATCCGAATTGGCTCTCAACTGCTCTAAGCATCCTTGAATTATAGTACGCGTAAATTTTTCTTGGCCTAGCTTTTTCAGATCGAAAAAATTTTATTTTATCGAAAACAGAAGAGAATTTTGATCGTCTAGCTTATGAGATCAACAATGAAGAAGACGGTTGGACTTCTCGTTGATGTTAATCTGCGTTGTTGGAGCCAATCAGCTCCCGATCAGAAATGTACTGTACGGCGCGATAACGGGCCATACACAGCGTGGTAAAGTCGGTACACGGGCCTTCTACTAAACCATGATGGCACCGGTAACTTATGTTACCAGGCGCGTGTACAGGCAGTATACCGCAGAGGTAAAGTACTACGGCCTGTACATTGCCCATATATGGCCCGTAAAAATGAAAATACACAATCAATAAAGAATTTTTTTAGTATTCTTCGAGTATTTTAATGTACTACTATAATTGAAGTGACGTAGCCACCAGACACAGTACAAGTATCGTGTACTACTTTTTTTTGTTAGTTATGATTGAATAGTATACTAATTTAATTAGTTAAATTAATGTTATGTATTTATTAAATGATTTGCTAGCAAACTGTTATTTCAGAATATGTAATAAAATTATACTGAATTAAAAAAAACAACATACATTAGAATCTTAAGAGTGAAATATAAAAAAGAAATATTATTTTTAAAAGACAAAAATGTTTATATTTAGTTAGCAAGTTAACGAAAATAAAAATATTTGATAAAGTTAATAAGAATTATTTAACATAAACAAAAATAGGTACGTTATACTTGGACCTTGTATGGATATAAATTGTAAGCCATATGTTCACTCTTCATGGTTACATCAAGAAGATCCTTGGTTATCGAGTCAATCTAACCAGGTTTGCGTCTGGATGACGGAAAATTTTTTTTATTTTATTTCTTATTTTTCTATTATTGTAGTTTTTTTTATAAATTAAGGTGGTGATAATGTAATTAAAAACAATTTTTCTTAATTTACACTAAATTTTGGTACTTATAAAAAAGTATTTTTATTTGGTTCTTCTTGATTGAACAAAGTAATATTTTTACTGTAAAAAAAGAATGCTTTAAGATTTCAAATAAAGTGGACGTTCGCGTTTACTTAAGGATCCAAATAATTATCCTTTTTGTTTACTTTTTGGAAAAAAGAACTCTTTTAGAATTCTTATTGATTACCATGTAGTAATTTATTTACGTGTATATTGGGTTTTTTCATTATACACAACCATCTTTAAGTTTTTTCATCCATGATTGTAAAAAAAAATTTCTATTTATAATAAAACATACACTTTGCTATTGCAATGGAATTTTCGGAGTTGAAAACTATACATCATATCAAAATATTTCATGTTTACGGGCAGAAACAGGCATTGTATGAGCAGTGTACGCAATGAATAATTTACGGTACGCCTGGTAACACATTTCATACGGCTCATGAGGATTTTCTTACGGTAACAGTATACAGGCCGTATATTTTTTTACGGCAGCCATAATCAATTTCCGATCGGGCTGGCTCGTCATTTTGTATACCCACAACTTCTGATCTCTTTTTGCAGCACGCGAGAGAGGGCAACACATTATTGAAACGTGCACCTTCTGCTCTCTTCTTGCAGCACACGAAATAGAAAGAGAAACTTGGAACGCGCACACGCTGTCGCAGAATTATATACTGGCGGATCAGCTGCTACTTGATGAGTCAGTTCAATTAACACTTCTTGAGTAGTTATACGTTTGTACAACTTATCAATTAGTCACTTAAACTTAAACAGTTGAAATTCACACCTTTACCTTTTGCTCTCTTCTCGCTGCACATGAGAGAGAGAGAGAGAGAGAGAGAGAGAGAGAGAGAAAGAGAGAGTTTGTGGCAAAGAGTACGAGAGAAGAAATAACTTTAATCTTAAAAAGAAAACTGAGCAGCACGCTCGGTCCCCTAGTTAAGGCCCTCTGGCCGCATCTTACACAAAGTAACATAAGCGCCTGGTTCGTTCGATGTGCAGACGGCAACTGACTTAGCCAGCACTTCTTTCTCGCTCGTATTCTTCTTGCATCTTTCAGCAGTGGCGCCAACTTTATGGATTGACTCCCCCCTTCCTTCTCTCGCCAAGCACCCATCTGAACAAATCGCCAATTTGATATCATGACAAACTATGTTGAATACATAAAACTTTCAATTCGATAATATCTTTAACTCCCATGTGTAATTTACCATCTAAAATGGAAAACAAAACAGTTGGATAGGAAAAAACGACTTTTTATTCATTTTACAAGCTCGTTTTGACTCATAAAACGTGTGGGTTATATTCTACGTAAAAACGTTTTAAACGAAACACTTGCATTCCAATAAATTCACAGCTTTTATGTTTAATTTTTTAATCTAAAACAAAAATAAGAAAATGAAAAAAATAAGTAAAAAAGACTAAGCTGTATTATTACATTTTTTCAATACTTTTTGGCTTCCAAAACGTGTGGATTACATTCTGAACAAAAATACTGAGTATACAAAAATTGAATTTCAATCATATCGACAACTTTGTCTTCCACAACGAATTTCGAAAATATCACGTGACAAAATTATAGCCGAAAAACTGATTTTTTTTCTCGTTGAAAGTACCATCTCAAAATGACTGACATTTTTTTTCATTTCATGTCAGGATATAATCTTAATTAATTATCCTTTTCTTGACTTATATGTGTTGTTGAACACTATAATCACTTTTCTTAGTTAGTTTCTGACAAATTTTGCTTTTTCAGGGTAATCATTTTAATTTTTAAATTTCATTCTTGCAACTTTCCAAACCTGGGTATCATTCATATTGCGGGACTAAGTTAAACTTCTCAAGTCTGAAAAAATTGAAGTAGTCTGTTTGAATACACTAATTCATGTTTTTCAGCAAAAATATTACTCAATCAATATGTTTCAACAAAAAGCGTCATATTTTTAACTTTTTTTTTAACTCTAGGAGTACATAAACTTTTTAATTTATATTTTCTAGAGCCTTCTACTGCTTAAGAAGGCTCCCTCGTGACGGTTCTCGAACTTGGGCCAGACTAGTTTAATAGTTAAAAATTTACCAAATCGAATGGTATGATTATTTATATCACTTACTCTGAACAATTTCAAGATATTATTAATTTTATGTAGCGCTTTTTAACACGGATTATTGTGGCGGAGCTCCCACACGCAATGAATGTAACCTAATAACTTAAATAAATCAACGGTTTCCGTAATAAGAGGTCATACGTTTTGTAGAAGCAAACTGTTTTTAAATGACACCTGTCAAAGAAAGTGTTACTCAGAAAAATTTCGAGAAATTCTTTTGAGAATTTATCCAGTCATTTTGTTTTCACAGGTTAGCCTATGTTCCCTTGCGCCAGTGATGACAGCTCTACCTGAATTTGCGAGCGAATTTGTGGCCTACGACGTAAGTTGGCATCTCTGCACGAGGAAGCCTATTTAATAGACAGAGCGTAATACAGAAACTTCGGAAAAAATTATTAGGACTCTTTACGGCCATCTAATGGCTTAATAATTAGTCAGAATACAGGCGATTTTTTTGAAGTGATTGTCGTATTGAAGGATGAGGTTAAATTTTTTAAGTCTGAAAAAAATTAGGTAGTCTGTTTATGTGATTGAAATATATTAAATCAGGTTTTGAGTAATAACTATATACCTAAGAAAGTCATTTTACACCAAAAACGTCTCATTTTTAACATTCTTTTAAATTTTGGAGTACATTGCAATTTAACGATCTGTTTCCTAAAGCCTTTAATTACTGAATCAACACGGTGAGTAAAAGAATTCAGAAAAAAAATTTTAAGACCATCTAGGGCCATTTCATCGCTTAGTATTAATAAAAATGTCAGAACCCAGACGATACCTTTAGAGTAATCGTCGTATTGAAGGATAAGGTTAAATTTCTCGAATCTAAAAGAAATTGATTTAATAATATTTTCTCGACTTTAGGAGTACATAACCACTTCAGGTTGTTTTCTAGAGCTAGAAATTACTAGATCCACGTAGCGTGATACAAAGGCTTGAAACATGGTGCGCGGGGAGAAATGACGCAGGGATTAGGACGTGTCCTTACGTCTTGTTTTATGTAATTTTAACCGGCAAACCTTACCTACTGTCACTGTAATCAAGCCCGGGCGTCTAGTGGTCCACTGGCTTATAACTCAAGGCCACGTTTGTCCCTGATACGTGGAGTAGCTAGATATTAAATGACAAATATAGTACCAGGACTACGGAACTATTATATTTGACGACACACACATATACATGCGTTAATAATGAAAGATTCTCGATACCGTGAATAAAAGAGACGTATATTAAATCAAAAATATGAATTGAACAATAACGAAATGTGCGCGCATGTGTGCGTGTCAGTAAATAAACAATCAAGAATGTAATAAACCTCGGTGGTGAAACCGCTATCTCCCGTACATTTATAACTACAATCGGCATACAGCTTCCACGTCCTAGCGGTGGGCAGACCTTACGAGCTAATACATGAACTTTAAACAATTAATGAGTAGCCGATTTACTTTGTTTCCCGACGGCTAGGAGTGAGAAGTCAGGGTCGAAATGCGCATCTTGGAGACGTGAGAACTCATGGGCGTCCCCAACAGCCAAGTATTATTAGTAGCGCTATACCGGCAACGCTTACACTCGCTGTTCCGGCTTCTGGTGACACATCAATCCAGGCCCCTAACCTCTTTGCACCCTTCTTTGCTTCCTAACTCTCTTCGCACGTCCCTAGTTGGTCTCTTGACCTCTCCTCTTTATTTTACCCCATCGCGTGCCCATTTCTACAAAAATTCCTACGAATCTGTATTAGCAGCGCCATTACAGGATTTAGAAAAAATTATTGAGACAGTCTTGGGCCATCTAATGGCTCATTATTAATAGAAATGGTAGAAAATAGGCGATTTCTTATGAGTAATTGTCGTTTTGCGAGATAAGGTTTCCCAAATCCGAAAAAAATTTGGGTAGTTTATTTATGTACCTTACATGTATTAAATCATGTTTTGCAGCACGTAATGGATTTATTTCTCAGAAAAACGTCTTATTAATAACTTTTTCTCGACTTCAGGAGTACATAACCATTTGAGGTTATGTTTTCTTTAGTCTAAAATGACTGAATGGACGTTGTACGATCATAGTTGTAAAGAAGAACATATTTAGTGACTTAAGGGGGTAGTGTCACAATGTCAATGCGTGTTCTGAAATACATTATGTGTTTCGACACCAACAAGTGAAAATAAATATGGCAACGCCGCATGAGGCGAAAATACGCTGTATATCCATACAAATAAGTTTGGATACGTTTGGAGGTTATATTGTACGTCAACATTGAGTTGGTGGTGAAATCTTCGTTGCGACATCTTCACGGATTCTTAATTATACATTTTTAATTTGTTATAACTTTTTTTTAGTCACTATCTGTAAAATACTCTTTTTTTCGATAAGAGTACGTGTTAAATAGATAATTTATTTCTCGAAAACGGTGAATCTAGGGTGTCTGAAATTTTAATATGTTATTCTACATATACTTAATTGTTAGCTCATACAATATTTTCAAGGCGTTCCTAAATTTTTAGATTTTGTGACACTGCCTCCCCCCCCCTTAACTACAATTTAGTTGCTGAATGTTACTGAAAGTTTTAATGCTTAATGTTATTTTCTTAAGTTTGTTACCTTTCTTGATGTCATAGGCGTGTAAATTTGTTATAAGTCGCTATTTACATTATTTCACGCCATAATAAGTATATTACCTTCGTTTGATTGAGTTATTGACAACAAGAACAAAAAAAATTTTTTTTTAGATTCTCGTTGGTATTTAACGTTAGAAACTTTAAACACGCCAAGGTACCCTCCTAGTTTCGTAAAATATCTGAGTCTTATCAAATACCTTGTGAGAAGGTGAGCTTTTTCAATTTCCTTTACCACTATTATGTGATTTTTTATTCTAACTACAACAGAAGAAATTTATATCTTTTATTTTTTAAATATGCTTTTAACATGTTAAAAGCGTATATCGTCAAATTAATTTCAAAGAGTATGAAGAATAGGCCTTGGCTCAAGTCAGGCGATAAGTTCAATACACATAGTAAGATTTTTTATTCAACATTCTCAGTAATACAGATGTGAAAGCAGAAAAAATGTCGAATCATACTCATGTAATCAAAAATATATTTTCTTTTCTTAAGGCCAAATCTTGGAAACTAAAAAAGACTAACACATGGCACTCGAGTAAGGTCTTGTTATTATGTTGGCACAGGATAAATGTCGTACAAGCTGTTTCTATGTAATCCACTAAATTTATCATAACTAAGATAGGGTTCAGTTTTACATTGGTATATTGTAAGTTTTTTGATAAATAACACATGAAACACATGGAGTACTTAACAGATTACGCAAAAAAATAGTTGTAAATTGATATTAGGTACGGCATTCAATTGCCTGAATGAATATAAGTTATTGTATACACGATTACGCAAACAGCTATGGACAGAGAAAAAAAATGTTACAATGGACAAATATCTTATACAGACCAGTATACATGGACTGTGAAACTCCATAAGCTGCTGCTCCAACTACGGCAATTAATTTAACACCGACATTCATTCCAGCAGATCCTTTACTAAAGCGACTTGCCAAATCATTTAATTTATTTTGAGCCATTTCAAGTGGAGAATTTCTGCGTTACCGGTGAAACTACTTACACTTAAAAGGTTTAATTTAGGTTACAACTAAAACCACGGTAGGAAAATTTCTTAAGTCGAGGTCTTCTAGCATTACGCCGCGTTCACACGTCTGCCAGAAAGAACTGCGGATTCAAGATTGCCCATACCCATAGGCATGTAAGAAATAGACTGATCGTTCTTATGTACGGCTCTGACGCACGGGTAGAAAGAGACACAGTACCGAGGGTGGGTATCTGTCGCTCGCACATATTTTAAGAGGGTCGGGGGGTGCATCAGATGAACCATTTTAGGCCGCGGGAAAAGAAAAGGATGCGTTCCGTAAGCAGTTAATCTTCAAGTATCTCGGTATCCTAGATGACATTTAAGTGCAAGGAAAAAAGTATGACATGTTATCTCTCTTACATTAATAAGTTGTCTACATGTTATCTAAATACTTAGATTAAACGGCCAGCAGTGTGCCGAGATCGTGCTGAGAACTCGCGCACACTTGTGCGCAGCCGGCCTCTGATTGGCCGAGCGACTGCGCGTCGTTTGAACGCACAAAACTCAAAGACACAGCGCTCAAAGCCCGAACACATGAAACCCAAATGCCTAATCCCCAACGACCCAGTGCGCTTACTTGGCCGCACTTTTATTTTTTTTAATAATAAAAACAATCTCAAGCGGCTAATCCCCAACGACCCAGTGCGCTTACTTGGCCGCACTTTTATTTTTTTTATTAATAAAAACAATCTCAAGCGGCTAATCCCCAACGACCCAGTGCGCTTACTTGGCCGCACTATCATTTCATTTATTAATAAGAAAAATCTCATGCGGCTAATCCCCAACGATCCAGTGCGCTTACTTGGCCGCACTTTTATTTTTTTTATTAATAAAAACAATCTCAAGCGGCTAATCCCCAACGACCCAGTGCGCTTACTTGGCCGCACTCTCATTTTATTTATTAATAAGAACAATCTCAAGCGACTAATCCCCAACGACCCAGTGCGCTTACTTGGCCGCACTTTTATTTTTTTTATTAATAAAAACAATCTCAAGCGGCTAATCCCCAACGACCCAGTGCGCTTACTTGGCCGCACTTTTATTTTTTTTATTAATAAAAACAATCTCAAGCGGCTAATCCCCAACGACCCAGTGCGCTTACTTGGCCGCACTTTTATTTTTTTTATAAATAAAAACAATCTCAAGCGGCTAATCCCCAACGACCCAGTGCGCTTACTTGGCCGCACTTTTATTTTTTTTATTAATAAAAACAATCTCAAGCGGCTAATCCCCAACGACCCAGTGCGCTTACTTGGCCGCACTCTCATTTTATTTATTAATAAGAACAATCTCAAGCGACTAATCCCCAACGACCCAGTGCGCTTACTTGGCCGCACTTTTATTTTTTTTATTAATAAAAACAATCTCAAGCGGCTAATCCCCAACGACCCAGTGCGCTTACTTGGCCGCACTTTTATTTTTTTTATTAATAAAAACAATCTCAAGCGGCTAATCCCCAACGACCCAGTGCGCTTACTTGGCCGCACTTTTATTTTTTTTATTAATAAAAACAATCTCAAGCGGCTAATCCCCAACGACCCAGTGCGCTTACTTGGCCGCACTTTTATTTTTTTTATTAATAAAAACAATCTCAAGCGGCTAATCCCCAACGACCCAGTGCGCTTACTTGGCCGCACTTTTATTTTTTTTATTAATAAAAACAATCTCAAGCGGCTTATCCCCAACGACCCAGTGCGCTTACTTGGCCGCACTTTTATTTTATTTATTAATTAACAAAATCCCAAGCGGCTAATCCCCAACGACCCAGTGCGCTTACTTGGCCGCACTTTTATTTTATTTAAAGGACCTGCCTTCGAGGATTCGCTGCAGGTTTTTCAGGGCTGCGTAGATGGCTAGAAGCTCTCGATCGTAGGTGCTGTAGCGTTTCTCGGTGTTGTCGAGCTTTCTAGAAAAGAAAGCAAGGGGAGCCCATGTGCCCTTGGAGTCCTGCTGCTCGAGGACTGCTCCGATTGCAGTGTTGGAAGCGTCCGTGCGAAGGGCCAGCGGAGCGTCGGGTCGCAGGAACGTCGTTGTCGTGGCATCAGCGATGGCTTGCTTACTGCGAGCAAACGCAGCTTCTGCATCCAGCGTCCAGGTCAACTCAACCTTCTTTTTCCTGGGCGGCAGGCCCTGGAGAAGGTCGTTGAGTGGCGCTAAGATGTTGGCTGCCCCAGGGACACAGCGGTGGTAATAGTTGAAGAGTCCCATGTACCGACGCAGCTCGGTGGAGGTCTGCGGGCGCGGAAACTCTTTGATGGCCTCGACCTTGAGCGGCGGAGGTTTGAAGCCATGGCTGGATACCGTCCAGCCGAGATAGGTGACCTCGGTCTGCCCCAAGACACACTTGTCTGGGTTGAGCGGAGCCCAGCGGAGCGCAGGGACTCGAAGAGGCGACGGAGGTGCACCAGGTGTGACTCGTTGTCCTCGGAGGCGACGATGATATCGTCTAGGTAGGCCCTAGCAAAGGGCAGGTCCTGGAGAAGATGGTCCATCGTCCTCTGGAGAGACTGGGCGGCGTTGCGTTGACCAAGAGAAGAACGAGTGAACTCGAAGAGTCCAAAGGGAGTCGTCACTGCGGTCTTCGGGATGTCTTCTTCGGCGATGGTGATCTGGTAAAAGGCTTTTTTTAAGTCAATTACCGAGAATACCGATCCCTGCAGCTCCTGGAGAAGGTCCTCGACGATCGGGAGTGGGTAGCGGTCGGGCGTCGTGCAGCTGTTCAGTCGCCTGTAATCGCCGGTGACGCGCCAGGAACCGTCGGGCTTCGGAACCAGGTGGATCGGGCTTGCCCACTGGCTGGAAGAGGGCCGGATGATGCCCTGGGCCATGAGACGGCTGAACTCGTCCTTGGCGGCGTCGAGACGAGGGCCGATGAGTCTCCGAGGGCGCTCGAAGACCGGGGGGCCGTTCGTGTGAATGCGGTGAAGCACTGGGAGATCGGGCAGGTCTGCTGCCGATCCGTCAACCAGCGTTAGGTCGTTGAACTCCCGCACGAGGTCTTGGTAGCGTTGACAGAGGAGTCCTGTCGGAATCTCGACCTGCTGGACGACGGAGACGCTGTGGCCGGTTGTGAGGACCGCAAAACCCTTGTTGGAAAGCCCGGTCGTGGCGTCGAGGAGCTGCTTTCCTTTGAGGTCAATCAGCAGGCTGAAGTGCGTGAGGAAGTCCGCTCCCAGAATGGCCGTCTGGACGTCGGCGACGATGAAGGACCAGACGAAGGCTCGGCGCAGGCCTAGGTTGACCTCGGCACGGTGTGTGCCATACGTGGAGATCGCCGAGGCGTTAGCAGCGGTGAGCGTAAGAGAGTCGCGAGCTGGTGGCTTCTTGAACAGGGAAGCTGGGAGCAGAGAAACGACTGATCCGGAGTCGACGAGAAACCTTATTGTTGAAGTTTTGTCGGACACATGGAGGCGATTTTCTGCAGGGGGAGTAGCGCCGACTTCCGCCGCCTAATACGAAGGCGGCACTACTCGTTTCCCTGGTTCGACGGGGTGAAGTTGCAGGGTGGCCTGCAGTTGCGAGCGTTGTTCCCCAGGGTGCGATGGTACCAGCACCACGGGTCGTTGGGGTCTCGGTTTGGCGTGTTTGACCTGCTTCGGGGGCCACCTTGCGACTGCGTGGTTGAACGGCCACGTTGCTGGCCTTCCGGTTGTTGCTTAGCGATGTTGAGGAGCTGCGCGATGGACTGACGCAGCGACGCCATCTCCTTGGCCAGGGACTCCACGGTCGGCGCAGAAGACTGACCAGCCGTCTGAACCTTGGTCGCTTGAGGGTGAACCGCGGCGACGTGCGGGTAGTCCTGGATCAGCTCGTCGGCCAGAGACGCCAGCTCCTCCAGCGGGGTTGATTTGACGACCCGGAGGGAGCGTGCCACGGACGGCGGCAGGAGGTCGAACCACCGGATCCTGATGGCATCGTCGGTGACCGCGGTGCCCGCGAGAGCTTTCATGCGACGCAGGAGCTGTGACGGCTTCTGGTCGCCTAGCTCGAGCTGCGTGAGCAGCTTGCGGAGACGCTGATCGGCCGTGTCTGTCATGCGCTTCAGAATTTCGGCCTTAAGGAAATCGTACTTGCCCTCAGCTGGGGGTGCCATGAGGACGTCGGCGATTTCCTGCACCGTGGCGTCATCCAAGGCAGCGACGACGTAGTCGAATTGGCTTGAGTCCGCGTGGATCCTGTGGTTGTTGAAGGCCGCCTCGATCCGGATAAACCACACGGTCGGGTTGGCCTTCCAGAAAGGCGGGAGGCGAAGAGGTGCGACCGACATCACGGGGTTAGTGTCATCACCCGTGGGGCTCGCGCCTCCAGTAGGATTGTCGCCGGGGGGACTTACGCCATTGTCGTTGTTGACCATGGCAAGTGCCGACGGCGAGACGAGTGTAAAAAAAAACTGCACTGCACAGCACTGTCACACAACCTCTCACTCTGTCTTTGTCCTTGTCTTTTTTTTTTTTTTTTTTAAACGGTCCACGAGAGCGAGAGAGAGAGTGCGGGCACTTTAGCGCGTGGCTCGTAGCGTCGCCCGAGTTGACGATGGCCGTGTTCCACGAACGCGAGCGAGCGCGCGGGCTTTTGCTAAAAAATGGCGGCGGGCCGGACAAAGCACGCGCACTGCAAGGCGTGAGCGAGATGAGTCGCCTTGCTCGCCGAAAAAAGAAAAGATGGCGAAGAAAAAAAACGCGATTGTTTAGCTCACCTCGAAACTTTTTCAGGCGGGGTCACCACTGTTGGGATCAGCTGAGCGTGTCCCGGCGCTCGAGGAAGTTGAAGGCGAGGGAAGGCGCTTAATGATGCTCACTCACGTGTATGGTATAAATGGAGCTTTATTAGCATACAAATAATAACAGGTGAAATGGTACGGCGAAGTGTCGAGAGCTGTGACGGCAGCGGAGGCTGCGAGCGTGAGCGTGCGCGAATGCGGCTCATGCGAGGGTCGAGCTCGGACTGGTCTCGCGCCACACTAGGTAGCTGCTTGGTGGCTAGAGAAGGCGGCGGCAGCGCCGCTCGGCGTGGACAGCGCGAAGACCTCGCGTGGCTTCAGCTGCTGCTTGCGTCGATCGCCTGTGTGTGCCTTGACGATGGTCGAAGGCGCCACAAATCAACCTCAAAAAATATAGATGTTGTGTTCATAACTACAATGTTATCTATAATGTCTCATCTATTATCTTAAATGAGTATTATAGATAAGATTGGATAAAGGGTCTTTTTTTTTTAAGGTCGATTTTCGGGTACAAGATGCATTCTAATCTTGCTGCAAATGGCATTTGTAGCTAACCACTATAGATTTTCTATCCACTGGTATAAGTTGCGGCTGGTTAATAAAAAAGACCACACGGCACTACTATAATTATCACATAACTCTTCACCACTATAAAATATGACAAAAATATTTTGGATCTCTGTAAATCACAAGGTTCCTCAATTCTGGTGACAGTAGCGGCTGGTTAAAATTTTGACCACCTTTTAGCTTCAGCTCTTGGTCTATTATGCTTTACGCGGCGCTTCATGTGCCCTAAGCCACCCCTCTCAACAGAATTAAGGAACCTTATGATTCATAGAGATTCAAAGTGTTCTGGTCATATTTCATTCTGGTAAAGAGTTTTGTTGGTATTTAAGTAACATATGTGTCTTATACATACAGATAAAATACATAGAGTAGGGAAGGCATAAGGCATTAGGGCCTCATGTAAGTGAAGATGTCTCGGCAGTCTATAAAAAAAAGACAGTTGCCTTGCATCTTTTTCTACCCTCTTCACTGTTTAGGTGTGACCATAGGCATACAAAAAAATAGACTGGACTGCTCGTTCCTATGTACGGGTACGGCCCTGAAGTACAAGTAGAAAGAGACACAATATCGAACATGTGATTGTATATCTGTCAATCAGACTTGTGAAGTTGGCGCCCGTAAATATTAAATATTAATATTTTGCACCCATTCAGGGCTTAAACGATTCCTCCTTACTTGCGGATTTATCCTCCACTTGAATTTTTATTTGCGGATCAATAGTTTGCGAGATATTTGCAAAATAAAAAGTCGAAAATGGGCGCGGCGCTGAAGTATAAAAAACTTTGTTGTAAGTGCTAAATTGGGTTAAAATCTAATTCTACCTGTACGATTCGATTCCTTCTCATTTGCGGATTACGTAGGTATATAAATTAATGTAATTAAATGTCACAAAGTTTGTAAATAATGAATTTAATTATAGAGTGAGAGAATCTAGTAACTTTTGTCTAGTGACTTTTGGTCCAGTGCTCCGTTCCTGTTGTTCGGTACATGTCGTTGACTCCGTACCGCGGGTTCTACAAAATATTTATCTGGAGCCGAACCATACAACTTTTTTTAGCTTCGCGGGCCTATGTTATAACATAGGCCGATGTACAGAAAGATAGTTATATGGTACGGCCCCAGAATGGAAAACTTTAGTAGGTATTAATCTATTAATTATTAGTTATAAGTTATTCAGCTTTTGGATCAATACACACACACACACATACACACATTTTTCGATGACTATGCAATCTAGTGTAAGCCCATTTAATAAACATTTTTTTAAATTAAGTACTTGTAAATTTATTACTGGGGCTGTGTTTACATAGGCTCCATTTGTAGTCTGTTAAGGTCACGTGATCATTTATGATAAGTGCGAGTGAGACGGTGACATCATGCTGTCTCCCTCGCACTTATGATAAATGATCACGTGACCTTAACAGACTTAATAACAGAGCCTTAGGCGAGACTTGTGAAGTTGGCGCCCGTAAATATTAAATATTAATATTTTGCACCCATTCAGGGCTTAAACGATTCCTCCTTACTTGCGGATTTATCCTCCACTTGAATTTTTATTTGCGGATCAATAGTTTGCGAGATATTTGCAAAATAAAAAGTCGAAAATGGGCGCGGCGCTGAAGTATAAAAAACTTTGTTGTAAGTGCTAAATTGGGTTAAAATCCAATTCTACCTGTACGATTCGATTCCTCCTAATTTGCGGATGACGTAGGTATATAAATTAATGTAATTAAATGTCACAAAGTTTGTAAATAATGAATTTAATTATAGAGTGAGAGAATCTAGTAACTTTTGTCTAGTGACTTTTGGTCCAGTGCTCCGTTCCTGTTGTTCGGTACATGTCGTTTACTACGTACCGCGGGTTCTACAAAATATTTATCAGAATAGAAAACTTTAGTAGGTATTAATCTATTAATTATTAGCTATAAGTTATTCAGCTTTTGGGTCAATCCACACACACATACATTGCATACTTCAAACTTAAGGAAAAATTTATTTGTCAATAGGTACAGATTTTTCATCTTAAGAATCTAATATCTGGAATCTATTGTGGCAAACACTGTGGACTGATATTTATTCATTACGCGCAAAATTTTAATATTTGTTGTTATTCAAGAAACAAATAACAACACAACTAAAAAGTAGCAGTACAGCTATAATCATCACAAGACAAGCCACAGCTAAGCACACGAGTAATAATTTTGTTTGGGCAAGTTTTAGAAAACAGCTCAAGCATTCAAATTTCGCGCTTAAATAATTAATCAGGCGAATTGAAGATCAAGTTACCGACCAGTGGAAACGGATAAAAGTGACACAGGCTGTGTTCGCCTAAGGCTCTGTTATTAAGTCTGTTAAGGTCACGTGATCATTTATCATAAGTGCGAGGGAGACAGCATGATGTCACCGTCTCACTCGCACTTATCATAAATGATCACGTGACCTTAACAGACTACAAATGGAGCCTATGTAAACACAGCCCCAGTAATAAATTTACAAGTACTTAATTTAAAAAAATGTTTATTAAATGGGCTTACACTAGATTGCATAGTCATCGAAAAATGTGTGTGTGTGTGTGTGTGTATTAATCCAAAAGCTGAATAATTTATAACTAATAATTAATAGATTAATACCTACTAAAGTTTTCTATTCTGGGGCCGTACCATATAACTATTTTTCTGTACATCGGCCTATGTTATAACATAGGCCCGCGAAGCTAAAAAAAGTTGTATGGTACGGCTCCAGATAAATATTTTTTAGAACCCGCGGTACGGAGTCAACGACATGTACCGAACAACAGGAACGGAGCACTGGACCAAAAGTCACTAGACAAAAGTTACTAGATTCTCTCACTCTATAATTAAATTCATTATTTACAAACTTTGTGACATTTAATTACATTAATTTATATACCTACGTAATCCGCAAATGAGGAGGAATCGAATCGTACAGGTAGAATTAGATTTTAACCCAATTTAGCACTTACAACAAAGTTTTTTATACTTCAGCGCCGCGCCCATTTTCGACTTTTTATTTTGCAAATATCTCGCAAACTATTGATCCGCAAATAAAAATTCAAGTGGAGGATAAATCCGCAAGTAAGGAGGAATCGTTTAAGCCCTGAATGGGTGCAAAATATTAATATTTAATATTTACGGGCGCCAACTTCACAAGTCTGCCCATCACTTAGAGAATATATACATGGAGGAAGCATTGTATGCTCCGACCGCGAGACGTGATGAGAGAGACAAAAGACAAATAGCAGTACAACCTTTCTCTCTCTTACACGCCTCTGATTGGTTGGCCCCCTTTCGTATATATAGGTATAGTCGTATCCACGAGTGGCGGTCGTGGGGGAACAGAGCAGATATATGTAACCTAAGCTCTGATGAAAAAGAACTTATACATTACCAGAGAATATAGAATATATCCTCTTTAAGTATAGAAGGCCAAAGCGAAATTCCGAGCAATACACACTAAAACAATAATCTTCCATTACAACATAATTAAAACAACAAAATTTGAATAAAAATTTCCAATTTTAATTAAAGCCCTCATACCTGGTTAAACAGTTCATGTATGGCTAATGACTCAATTGGAATGTTTGTCTTCGATAGCTGAGCGGTCAAGAATGCTCGATTAGCTTTAGCGCTCTGGGCTTCGAATCTGACCTATGCTTTTATTTTTTTTTTTTCAGGTATACATTTTCATAATACTTGTTTTATTACATTTCGTTTGTTTATAATTTTTATATATTTTTATAAATAAATTTATTTTATAAGATTTCACACTTATATAATAAGATTTAAAAAACTACTCTTGGCTAATGCCAACAAAATACTAATGTGAGCATAAATTTAATATTATACTATTACAATACGTCGTATAATTTATTTTTTATTGGCATTACTCAATGGAAACCGACGGGAAGGTGGCAGTATTTTTCATTAGGATAGGATACATGCAGGATAAAGGGCATATTAGATATTAGAACCCCAATAAATCCGTATCGATCAATGCAGTAAATAATTAGACAAATAATATTCACACTTGTAATAATAATAACATACAAAAAGTATTTACACATTTTTGCATTAGTATTTTACTGGCATTAGCCAAGAGTAGTTTTTTAAATCTTATTATTAAAGTGTGAAATCTTATAAAATAAATATGTTTATAAAAATACATAAAAATTATAAGCAAACGAAACGTAATAAAACAAGTATTATGAAAATGTTTACCTGAAAAAAAAAAAAAAAAAAACCATTGGCCAGATTCGAAGCCCAGAGCGCAAAAGCTACTCGAGCATTCTTGACTGCTCAGCTATCGAAGACAAACATTCCAACTGAGTCATTAGCCATACATGAACTATTTAACCAGGTATGAGGGCTTTAATTAAAATTGGAAATTTTTATTTAAATTTTGTTGTTTTAATTATGTTGTAATGGAAGATATTTGTTTTAGTGTGTATTGCTTGGAATTCCGCTTTGGCCTTCTATACTTAAAGAGGATATATTCTATATTCTCTGGTAATGTATAAGTTCTTTTTCATCAGAGCTTAGGTTACATATATCTGCTCTGTTCCCCCATGACCGCCACTCGTGGATACGACTATACCTATATATACGGAAGGGGGCCAACCAATCAGAGGCGTGTAAGAGAGAGAAAGGTTGTACTGCTATTTGTCTTTTGTCTCTCTCATCTCGTCTCGTGGCCGGAGCATACAATGCTTCCTCCATGTATATATTCTCTAATGCCCATCATGATGTAAGTAAATAAGGTGTGTGACCCAACCGATTCAAATTGAGACTGTTCCTGCGCACATCCGTAATTCCACCATGTTAAAATTGTGTAGTCTGCTTTGTTTACTTTAAGATATGCATGCACTCATGACACTTACTTGAGAACTCAAGTGGTGTAATAAATTAATATTTACAATATGCCATCGTGTTCACTTATATATAAATATTTTTACACGAATGAATAAACAGTCAAACATTTTTCTATCGTAGGTAAGGTATGCTCTGTACATTTTACTCAAGACAGCGAGAAATAGCCAGAACACTCAATCGTCCCTGGTGATACAAATATATTTGTTTTATCCAAATCAGCTGTTCCAACAATAAAACTAGACTCTATATACGTACAGGAGACACTGAATTTTTTTATAGGATTTTTTTTATCTAAGAAATAATCTAATCTCATGTAGTAATCTCTGATGTGCAACTAAAAGAAAAGTACAGCTTGAAGCCTCACTGAATACAGCAGCCTTTAAAACATTGAAAGTTCTGTGATTTTTTCACTATTGTTGTACATAAGTAATGATCCCTTTTAAATATTACCTAATAGTAGAGTTAATTTGTTGTAAATTTTTGAATTTTTATTTATTTTTGTTATTGCATTGCGGGCTGTTTATATTTTTATAACCGGATGAAAACAATCAGAATCAACCAAAATTCATTCATTAATTCAAAAAAAATTATGAAATACTTATTGATGATTTTTTCACCATAAATACGTACATGACTTCAAATAATTTCTTTCTTGAATCCAGCTATAATTAATTTTTATTGTCTCATCACTATTCGAAATAACTGTTAAATGATGTTTTCTCATTTTCAGCAACAATTTTGAAGCATCACTTTTAACATTGTAATGTAAGCTAAAACCTTTTGAAACTACTGACAATCACATATTTTTGAAATACCGCTACATTCGGATTGGCTTAAATCCTAATATGGACGATGTGAGGATGAGGCACGCTATTGGAGAAACTCGGACTCATCGGAAAGTTGCGCCTTAATCTACTAACATCATGGGCCAGCTGATGCAACCACTCTACCGTTGGCAATGTGCGAGAGAGACAGATACACGCGTTCGATATCGTGTCTCTTCTTAATTGTGCTTCAGCACCGTACATCAGAACAAGCAGTCTATTTTGTAAATGTCTATGCTGTCATCGATGTAAAGCGTGCCTGGCCCATAGAGATTATATAATAGAGGAAGCGAATTGTATATTCTTCTGTAAGTGGAAGCGTACGGTCAGTAGATAGAGGAAGACGACTGTTTTGGTCTTGCATCTCTGTCTGCTCTCTGTATTGATTGGCTGCTGCTTGACAGTGTATATAGTAGTAGTGATAGTAGAGCAGTATTTATATATATTGAATTAGAGGCAGAAGAGGGCATTTAAAATAGCCAATCAGGATAAGAGCAGAGAGAGATGCAAGACCAACACAATCTTCTTTCTCTATCTACCATCTGTATGCGGTCACGGCTTGTTCGCTTCCTCTATTATATTATCTCTATGGCCTGGCCAGGCTCTTGTCTTAACCTTCTCCCTTTGGTCACATTCTTGTTGGGCTAGTCATAGACATACAAGACAATAAGAAGTATAGTATAGACTGCTCCTCCTTATGTACGGACCTAAAACATAAGTAAAAAGAGACGGCATTGAGCGTGGGTATCTGTCCCTCTTGCACATTGCTAACGGTGGGGGGTCAGTTTACTAAATCTGGCTGATGTAACTTTGCCGCCGTTGACCGTTGGCAATGTGCAAGAGAGACATATACCCACTCTCATTGATGTGTTTCTTTCTACTTGTGTTTCAGTTTTCAGTGCCCTACATGAGAACAAGCAGTCTATACTTGTTTTATGTCTATGGGTCTGGTCCTTTAGCAGTATTAGCCATGATGTAAGAATATTGGCCAGGTGCATGTCATGCAGTGCCACTCTTGGTGTCAAAATCATGCAACCGCGGGTACCCACATTATACGTCAGCATACACCGATGCACACTTTTAGTAATAATTAATTAATTAGGAAAAAGTTAGTATATTTATTTATGTGATAATGGATGTTATCATAAAAACAGGCTTTAGGAATATCACATGCTCGATTTGTTTTAACTCTGAAGCTTTAAAAAGAGGTAAACAGTTGGTCAAAAGTAGTCATGTGTGCGATGTTACAGAATTTCAAATTGATGGAGTTAGCAATTTGATGAGTGCCGTCGTAATAAGGCAGACCTCGGTAACTTCAGCTTCGTACAAAGTTAACCTGCATGTACATTTTGTTCAGATTATTTTGAAAATTGTCTAAGTTGCAATGAACATGAAAATTACCTTTATTTACAGTTAGATAATCACCGAATTTTATGTAATTTTACTACATCTGTCTTTGCGCTTCTGTTGCACTGAACAACACAGCACTTTCTTACACCCATATTTTATAAACATTTTAATAAAAGAAATCACACGTTTTAACAATAGAAGTCACAATGATCATGTTTTATTTCACGTAAATATCTTTTCCGCCTTCTAACCTCAAAATAGCACTTTCGGCGCACCGCTTGATTTTGGGTTCTCAGGCGGAAAAATAGTACACGAAACTCGTTCGAACAGGCTTCTTTACGAACCTTGTTACGGCCCTCGCCTTCGGCTCGTGCCGTAAACCTCTCGGTTCGTAAATTGAAGCCTTCGCAAACTTGTATGCAATATACTATTCTTTTAGCCGTCTGCTTCTGAGTGTGTGCTCTGGATCGAAAAGTAACGAGACTTTATTTAATGTATTGTTACATTCAAACATTTTACAAACATTCTTGGCACCACATAGTTCATTTTTTTACATTTGTGCAACTGCAATCTTATTTTGTTGATACTATTTATGCATACGTGATGATAACATCTGTAAATTTGACGAAATGCTGTTATTCTTTTCTTTATTAAGCAAAAATAAGAGTAATTTGGTACCCCAGGTTTCTTATTTTCGTCACTACACACGCTGGTGTTGACTCATCTATCCCCTCCCATCACTTGCACCTTGCTAATAAGGTGTAGCGTTCCGAGGTCTCATTTTCGTGCCGTTCTGCGCCTTCCATCACGACGCTATATTTGAAGAAGATGTGACTACTACAGAGACCGTACCATACAATTTTTTTTTGCTTCACAGGCCTATGTTATAACATAGGCAGAAGTACAGAAAAATAATTATATGGTACGTACCCAGCGCCGAAGAGCCTGTACAATGAAACGAAGTGTCCAAAGTTGAAACTAAAATTAATCCCCCGCATTCACCTTGAAGTGAGACATATATATAGAAATAGACATACGTAAGAATATAAATGTACGTCAATCGATAAATGATTACCTATTTAGACAGTTTTTCTGTGTAAATATTTACGAATTGTACGTTTAGTCACTGAAACAACTGGAATGGAAATATTGAAATAAAAAACATATATTGTTTCACGTGTTTCTTAATGTTAATATGCTTGATATTTTAAAAGCTTTTGAAATTCGCAGACAGACACGGCGCGCGGCGGCGCGATGGAAGCGTTCCTGATTGGTTAATCAAAATGGATGCGCAACGCCATACCTTATATTCTTACATCATGGTATCAGCCAGCGTTGGGTTAGTCGGATTCAATATCGGAACTTTTTCCCTAGATCGTATATATAGCTATACAATCTAGGAAGAATGTTTCGCCGAGCAGACAGCAGTGAAGGGGCATTGCCAAAGATGCGCGAAAATTAAAAATTGTAATATTTATAACACAAGGGCCTATCACCTAATGACTCGGGGCACTTACTGGCCTGTCTATTAAATAATGAAATATTCATTAATAGCACAAGCGCCTATCACTCGATGATCCGGGGCGCTTACTGGCCGCTCTATTAAGGACAATCTCCGGGACCAGTGGTTCTCAATCAAAATTGATGTAAGTTGAGAATCTCTTTTTCGTTGCATGAGCAGACGATGCGCTGACACATAAGAAACTTGGCAACACTGCAACATATCGCCACCGATCTTACTTTATATATATGTATATATATATATATATATATATATATATATATATATATATATATATATATATATATATATATATATATGTACTCTGGCCGTTAGGGTTAGGTGCCACGAGGCGAGTATAAAGACTTTCCGCTTGTGTTTACATTTACAATCAGGTTATGTATACGACAACAGAAATGCCGAATGAAGTGAGAAATTTAAAAAACGGTAGATTTGTGAAGAAAAAAGTAGCAATTAAGAACGCTAAAGCTTATCGAACTATGACAGTTTACTTGGGCCAATTTGAGTTGGGCTTTTTTTCGTGACCGTCGTCTGACTGTTCTGTACTCAGTAAGTAACAGGATGTTGCAGTGTTGTCAATTTGCTTGGGGCGTCTGCTTCTCTCTCGGTGGAGGCCAGATGAGGTGTTATTAAAATTATTGTTACTCAATAATTAATATGGAAAGGCCTAAGACTTGTACTCATTTTTTTCCTTAGGAATTTGTTTATTACATAAAATTTTTTGGGGAAAATACTGCGAAAATTTGTTAAGTTATGCTCGGAAGTGTGCGTTTTTTTTCGCCAAGATTATAGCTATAGATATACTCCACTGTTAAATCGACAATCTTTAAAACTGAATAGTTCGCAATTAAGTAAGGAAACACCTGTTAAAATTTCTCACACGTGTAAATAACACTTTCTTTTCAAACATATTCCAATTTTAGCAAATTCTTACGAAAACTACTATACCCGGAGATCGTCCTTAAATAACAAAAAGTTCAATAATAATGCAAGCGCCGATCGCCTGATAACCCAGGGTGCTGCTTGTGTTTAATTGACATTTTATTGTTTAAGAGAGCGGCCAGTAAGCGCCTTGGGTTATCGGATGATAGGCACTTGTGCTATTAATTAATAATATATTGTTTAATAATGCGATTAGTAAGCCCCTCGGGTCATCGGGTGATAGGTGCTTGTATTTTTTCTTAACATTTTATTATTTAACAGAACAGCCAGTTAGCGCCCTGGGTCATCGGGTAATAGGCGCTTGAGCTATTAAGTAATAATATATTGTTTAATAATGCGATTAGTAAGCGCCTCGGGTCATCGGGTGATAGGCTATTGTATTAGTGCTTAACATTTAATTGTTTAATACAGAGGCAAGTAAGCACCCCAGGTCATTGGGTGATATGCGCTTATGCTATTAATTAATAATATACATCGTTTAATAAAGTGACCAGTAAGCTCCCCGAGTCATTGGATGATAAGCGCTTGTGTTTATAATTAATATTTTATTATTCAATAGAGTGGCAAGTAAGCACCCCGGGTCATCGGGTGATAGGCGCTTGTGTTAATAATTAATATTTTATTATATAATAGAGTGACCTCTAAGTGCCCCGGGTCATTAGGTGATAGGCGTTTGTGGTAATAATTAATATTTCATTATTTAATAGAGCGGCCAGTAAGCGCCCTCGGTCGTAGGGTGATGGGCACTTGTGTTATTGATATTACAATTTTGAATTTTCGCGCGTTGTTGGTAATACTATGGTCTTCTCAGCAGTACATTCTCCCTAGATCGTATAGCTACGTATGCGATCTAGGGAAAAAGTTCCGATATCTCAATGAGAGCATTCCAAATGACGCGACCGTGTCACGCAGTCCTATTCAAAACCTATACTAATGTGTCGCGTGACACCCAAGTGTCGCGTCATTTGGAATAATAGAGGTATAAGAACGTTCTTATACCTCTATGTTTGGAATACGTCCATTGAATCCGCCTAACCCAACGCTGTTATCAGCGCTGTACTGTACATAAGAACGAGTAGTCTATATTTCTCTTATGTCTATGGTTAGCATCGATTACACCTAATTTTTTTGTACGGCGTTCTTGTCTGTGTAAAAAAATTATATGTAACTGGCTGAGGGTAGTGATTCACACTAATCTTTTGCTGACTTAAGTTAATTTATCACAAGTAACCATGGTAAGATATTTGAAACTATTAAAAAGAAATTGTTATACATAGATTCTTACGATAATTTTTGGTCAATGATGGCTACTATTACCCACAAAGCTCAGTCTCGCATATTGATTTCAATTTTTTTACTGCTGTTTAGTAAAATTTGTTGAAGTTTATGTAATTTTAGCTGTTAATATTGCTTATATCTAGAAAGGTATTTTCCTGTTTTAGTACGTACAAACAATATCCATAATTGGTCATGTATAAATGATTAACTATTAAAAATCTAACTAAGAAGTATTAACTTTCATAATAATTTTTTTGCTTTACGTATTATTTCACAATTACATATTCAACTTTCTCACTATCAACACAATTATTTCATTACTTCTAATATTTATGTTATGAAACCTTGTTATTAAATCTGACATGGTTTTTTTAAATCACTTAATAGTATCGAATTTTTGGTTACCAAATATTTTCTCCAAATGTTACACTTAACTGACCCCCACAGTTGTCTTTTCATAGCATTTACCATTCTAGGCAACCCCAAAGACTTCTCTAATTTTACATTACAACGACTAGTTGACATGTTTCTGTTGAAAGTTTGTGCAGAACGATTTAATAGTATTCCATGTAAGTAGAGGAAATGAGATTTGGACAGGAGTTGAGACACATTCCTATGAAGAGTGAAACTGTTAAATGCTGTTGTTGTCAAAACAAATAAATGAATTTTTAATGGAACTCACTGTCGGTCTATTAAAGCTGAGATGTAACATTGTAATAAAATAGCATAAGTCATTATTAGTTGCTATCAAATGACTCCTGTGATTTTTATGTTTTGACTTTTGTAACATTAAGTTTCAAGTGTTGATCATTTTGCTTACCCTACAAAAAATATCAGCGCTGAAATCAGTCGTTAACTACATCGTTGATTCTGCGTATCAGTATTGAATGAGCGTTTGTTGAAAACAATAACATTAATTAACTTCAAAACAGTGCATTTTTCATGTTAGCATTGCAGTTTGCAATTAACGATGTAATTTACGACTGATTTCAGCGTTGATTCATCTCTGATATTTAGGACAGGGTATGTACATGAAACATAATCCTACAAGAAAAATAAGTACAATGTGTATTGCAGTTGTTTCATTTTTCACGTTAAATAAAGCTTTAGAAAAGATTCCGATTCCTGTGGTGCCGCGATTTGAGTGGGGTTTCTGAAATAAGCATGATAGTGCCGGGAATACGGGAAAAATAATTAAAAAATTCTTACTTACCCACGGATGGGCGTGTCATTAATGTCATGTTAATCTACGACACGTCAAATATTTTGTGTACAACGTATCATAAACAATCAATATATCACACTTGGTGCATAGACGACACGTATTGCGTTATCGCAAAGAAGGTGCACTGAAAATAAATCAAGCAAGTAAGTATAGCATGAACACCATTTAGACTTTGATTGTATGAGTTGAATCCTGTTTGAAATGCACGGGTTTATAGAGTAACAGCGCTCCCAAAAGTGGCTACCGAACTTGGGGGGAAATTCAAATTGGTTATATGGAGCAAGACGCAAAACCTCAGATAACTCGACAACATTCCATACACCATAACTTGATCAATTAATCCTAAGCTATTTAACCCAACGCGCCCATACGCAGTATCACGAGCATTAATAATTAATAAAATAAATTAAACAATAACGCAAGCGCCAATCCCCACACAACCCGGGGCGCTTACTGGTCACTTTAATTATTAAGAAAATTAATAAAGTAGAGCAAGCGCCAATCCCCACACAACCCGGGGCGCTTACTGGTCACTTTAATTATTAACAAAATTAACAAAGTAGAGCAAACGCCAATCTCCACACAACCCGGGGCGCTTTCTGGTCGCTTCAATTATTAATAAAATAATTAAAATAACACAAGCGCCAATCCCCATAGAACCCGGGCGCTTTCTGGTCGCTTTAATTATTAATAAAATAAGTAAAATAACAATAGCGCCAATCCTCACACAACCCGGGGCGCTTTCTGATCACTTTGTTAATGAATATATCAAATAAAATATCATAAGTGCTAATCCCCACACAACCCGGGACGCCTACTGGTCGCTTTAATTATTAATAAAATAACACAAGCGCCAATCCTCACACAACCAGGGCGCTTTCTGATCATTTTGTTAATTAATATAATAAATAAAATAACACAAGCCCCGATCCACACACAACCCATGGCGCCTACTGGTCACTTTAATTATTAATAAAATAGCACAAGTACAAATCCCCACACAACCCGGGGCACTTTCTGGTCACTTTGTTAATTGATATAATTAATAAAATAACATCAGCGCCAATCCCCACACAACCCAGGGCGCTTACTGGTTGTGTGGGGATTGGCGATTGCTCTACTTTATCAACTTTGTTAATAATTAAAGCGACCAGAAAGCGTCGCAGGTTGTGTGGGGATTGGCGCTTGCTCTACTTTATTAACTTTGTTAATAATTAAAGTGACCAGTAAGCGCCCTGGGTTATGTGGGGATCGGCGCTTGCTCTACATTATTAAGTTTGTTAATAATTAAAGTAACCAGTAAGCGCCCTGGGTTGTGTGAGGATTGGCGCTTGTGTTATTTTATTTATTACACCAATTAACAAAGTGACCAGAAAGTGCCCCGGGTTGTGTGGGGATTGGCGCTTGTGTTATGTAACTTATTTTATTCATAATTAAAGTGACCAGTTAGCGCCCTGGGTTGTGTGGGGATTGGCGCTTACTCTACTTTGATAATTTTGTTAATAATTAAAGTGACCAGTAAGCGCCTCGGGTTGTGTGGTTATTGGCGCTTGTGTTATTTTTTTTTTATATTAATTAACAAAGTAACCAGAAGGCACCCCGGGTTATGTGGGGATTGGCGCTTGCTCTACTTTATTAATTTTGTTAAAAATTAAAGTGACCAGTAAGTGCCTTAGGTTGTGTGGTGATTGGCACTTGTGTTATTTTTTTTATATTAATTAACAAAGTGACCAGTAAGTGCCCCGGGTCGTGTGGGGATTGGCTTTTGTGTTATTTTTTTACTTATTTTAATAATAATTAAAGCGACCAGAAAGCGCCCCGGGTTGTGTGGGGATTGGCGCTTGCTCTACTTTATTAATTTTCTTAATAATTAAAGTGACCAGTAAGCGCCCCGGGTTGTGTGGGGATTGGCGCTTGCGTTATTGTTTAATTTATTTTATTAATTATTAATGTTTGTGATACTGCGTATTGGCGCGTTGGGTTATTGGGTTAAATAGCTTAGGATTAATTGATCAAGTTATGGTGTATGGAATGTTGTCGAGTTATCTGAGGTTTTGCGTCTTGCTCCATATAGCCAATTTGAATTTCCCCCCCAAGTTCGGTAGCCACTTTTGGGAGCGCTGTAGAGTAACACTGTGAATTTCAAATGTTTACAGTATGAGATAGGTCGGAGCGAATACACTATGATGCTCATACTCTGTAAGTATTAGCATCATGGATCATAAGCGTAGCGTGTGGAGCCCATGCGCAAAGTGTTTCGTGTGTACTCACACTGATTTTCGGTTCAAGCCATGCATGACAGAACCCACTCATAAGGAATTCTACATGACTCATCACATTGTTGGAAATTGTAAACAGTTGTAGCATAATTAGGAAATTATTATATACATTTAGAATCTATTCTCAAATTATTTTACGACAACGCAACCCCAAAAAAATGAAAAACGCTATTTTTTAAAGGGGAAGCAAAATAACCAAAAATAACAATTTTTTAAGTCATAAAGTTTTTTTAAAACAAATACATATTTAGACATATAAATGTGTATGGGTGATTCTGCCGTAACTTGCTCAGATCGACTAGAAAAATTTTTTCAAGCAAAGTTAGTTAAAAAAACTTTCTTTCATGGTGTTTCTACTATACACAACATCAGTAACAAATATCTAAAGCGATGCAACTATAAAATTTGCTGGTCAAAAGTGATTCGAAACCTTGTAAGAGTCTGTTTTCGTTGATTTTCGAAAAATTGTATCACTTTCTAGCACGTGTAGCTATGCTCTTACAACAGTTCGAGTGTTCCTACTGGGTTGAAATAAAAGCTGGGATCAAGACCTATGAATTAAAAAAAATTTTCCTCGATTTTGTGCCTCCATTCAAAAGTTACAACTGTTTCAATTAGAGCGTAAATATCGCTAATAATGTGATTTTTGCTAAAATTCAGTATTTTCCATAAAATCACTACAACTTTTTACTCGGGGCATAATGTTAAAAGATTTTTGGTTTAATCATTAGGACTATGCTTTTGTTTCATTAAAGCCCAGATAAAGCCACCTAATGGAGTGCATCACTTGGCTACCAACGTTGGAAGCAGCACCACCGTTTTTGCATTTATGTAGCGAAAAAGGGCCAATTAGACGAAACCCTGAGACATATGTCTCGTCTTTAAGCCCAACAGTGAGGAAAAAAAAATTTTGGCTGGGATTTATTACTCTAAAACAAAAAAAAACGGCATTTTGAGGTACGGTAGGGTAAAAATGGAGAAGTTCGGAATGGAATTTTCAAAGTTTTTAGTGCTTGTACGACTCAGACGTATTACAATGACTTGTCCACTCATAATTTATTTACTAGCCTCAAATGCAATAAGAAACTGTAGTTTGCGTACCTGCACATGCAGACCAGGTGGTTGTTCCATGGGGGTCGGAACGGAATGAAATGTTTGTACACGCGAAATATGCAACAAGAAGAGCTTGGCTATTCGAGAGGTAACAACTTCAGGTACAACTGTCGTAAGGATTTATTCATTTTCGTCCTATACTTTAAAAAGTGACCATTAGGTATAATTTCCGATCCAAACAGTTAATTATTTAAACTGATTTTTGTTAAAACCGCGATCATGGTGCAAATATGCGGACAAAATGTATGCAGTGAAAACTCACTCGTCTTCGTCGATTTTTGGTGTGACTAAGGTACAAATCTAATCATTAATAGCTAGAGTATATAATGCTTACACGCCCAAGTGGCATATAAGCCTCATTGTTTACCGGTGAAAGTTTTTATGAGTATAATTGAGTTGCGGACATGGGTCGGAATGGAAAATTTGACTCTAAATGATCGATTATCTCCATTAAGGAATCAATATATTGATATAAGATAATATGTCTAGTAAAGTTGACAACATTTAACACAATTTGACGTTTTTGAAGTTTTGGATTTCATTACGGCACCTGAGTATGAATACCGCACACGATCTGAGCAAGTTTTAGCAGAATCGCCCATATATATATAATGTAAATAAATTTATGAGTATGGTTATTTATTGGATCAATAAACAAAGTTAAAGAATATAAAAATCATGTAATAAGTACTAATAAATTAAACAATTATTATTTTTTAAAACTCTTTACAACCATCTAATCGGTCTATCGTATATCTGATACCCATTCGATAGCTCGTGAAAAGGAGAAGTTTTTGTAATCAAATGAAGTAACTGGAATATCTCAATAAATTTTATAGTCGCGATTAAACTTATTGTGTGAATTCAAACTTTGTCCCCAAGCCCTCACCATTTTGCATGATGACGTCAGAAGTGAAAATCAAAATACCTTACAAACTACAAGGTTCACACTTAGTATACTTGGCTTTTACAGAAAATCAGCGTGAATACTGACGAAACACTTTGCGCATGAGCTCCACGCGCTACTCCCGTGTGTGTCCTAGTGTGGGAGCTATAGCAGACAATACTATATTCGTCTCGGTGCCTCTCATGTACTGTACACTTAAAATCCAAGCGTTGCACGCGTAACTCGAGAGTCATACTAGCGTAGGATAGATTCTAATGCTTGAACTGTTTAATTTTTTTTTGCGTGTGTGAAGACATGCAAAAAAGTGCTAGAGTCAGTACTATTAGACAACAAAAAGGGATTTAAGTTACCATTCGACCTGGTGCGCTCTTAGGTAACATTAGAAGAGGGCTTTGTGGTTTACGTGTGGTATTGTTATAAATATTAAGGTAAAAATATCTTCTACCTTTCTACATCAAGTTACTTAAAATCTGGACAAAACTAAAACTTGATTTGACTAAGGCCCTGGTCACATGGAGAGCGTAATGCGTACCACGGTACCATTTGAGCCTATGAGAGTGAGAGAGAGGTTCGCATATTTTACCTCTCTACGACCTATGTTTCCCAAGATAATGCTATTTTTTATGGCTGGTTCGTTTTTGAAGTGGACTGGTAGATATTTGCGCGCCTCTGTAGAGCAGTAGTGACGTCGTCACTTGTGAATCCTCCGTTATAAATGGGAAAATAAGCCAAGAACTTAGGCCAAATCTATTGAACCTAATAACCTTACAAACTTAGAAATTTAACCCAGTTACCCAGTAACCTCATATTTTGTTAATGAATAAGAACAAATTGACCATCTTAGTGAAACTGGAATATTTTAAAAGCCGGAATGGACAACTACTTAAAATAGATTTTTAATTGTTCAGATATTTTTTTTGTATTGCCCAATAAAAGCTAAAATTTTTTTGAGCCTGCTCGATTTGTTGTATTAGGAAATTTTTTTACGTCAACTTTTTTATTTTATTTCAGAAAAATAGGAGCGATACAGGTTCATATGAAATTTTATCGTAGTACAGGTAACGGCGCTGTCAATGAAAATTTAACTTTATTATTCTATTTATATTATGTGCTTATATTATTTACAATTGTACAAGCCCCTATTTAAGTCGATAATCTAACATCAAACGAAGATATAATGCATTACGGAGTAATGTTATGGGCTCTTAGCAAAAAAAGAAGCAAATTGATTAAGCATTAATCAACACAACAAGTGCTAATTACCAGGTAAAATAGAGCGTTTACTGGAAAGTTCATAAGTAAATAATGAGATAATGTATGACATAAGCACAAATTACCAGTCTATGCCTAATTAATCAATAAAGTATCAAAAAAGCCCCCATGTTATTTAATTATAGGATTGTTTTATTACTAATTTTTTAAGCAGCCAGTAAACATTCTGGGTAACCTGGTGATTAGTGCTACCCCAGGCTACCTGGTGATTGATGTTTATGTTGATTATAAATGATTCACGAAACAATATATATATATATATATATATATATATATATATATATATATATATATATATAACATCGAGTAAGCACCCCGGGTTGCCTGGTGATTGGCACTTATATTATTTATTGTCGTTTTAGTAATTTATTAAGAACCTCAAAAACGCCCCAGAGTAGCTGGTAATTGGCACTTGTGTTATTTTTATTTTTTATTTTTTTCAACTTATTAGGTGGCCAGTAGATGCACCAGATTGCCAAATCGGTGCTTATCTTGCTTATTGTTTTTTTCTATTAGTTAAAAGTATTAATTAATGCTTTAATGAGTAATGAAATGGACAGTAAGAACCCCTTGATTAAATATGCTTTTAATATTATTTATCAACAACATGAGAAAAGGTTAGTACAGGGTGACTGCAAATTAAAGTTCTTAGTTTATAAGATTATTGGATTTAATAGTTTCGTCTTCAGTTGTTGGGTTTTAATATTTTTAAATGCCCCGCCAATATGATGACTCGTAAAATCCACTGCAATCAGAAGCACTAACTATAAATTAATTCACTTCTAGGAAACTCGTGTCATTTATTACATAATGATCTGAATTCCACGTGATTGTCGTAAATACCTCCTGACCAGATTTAAACATACCTGGGGTCTGATAAGGGCATTCGATATCTCGTAAACGTACGCATTTTTAAAGATAATTTTCATAAAATTATGTCCGAGTGCATGCGCAGTCATTATTAAATTATCGAAAAAAACTGCTTACTTTTGCGAGATAACCTAATTTTCGAGATATTGAACTTGAAAGTTGAAAAAAATCGTATTTCGTATAAATGAAATATTCGGTCAGTATCGTGCTAATTTAATAGTAAGAAATATGAAAAAAATATTTAAAAAATTTTTACTTGTGAAATGTTTCATTTGTTTTTTTTTTTTTCTCTCTATGTCCAACATAATGAAAATAATACCTAATAAAAAAAAAAAAATTCTACTTACAGAAAAAATTATGTAGGTCTTTAGCGTTACCCAGATGGCACCGCGAAGAGGTAGACCTACGTGCACTCCAATGTGTGCATGCGTAAGTGTATGTGTGCATGTATATTTGTGTAAGTTTACGCACAGGGTTTTTCTGCAGGGTTAAGCACCTTTTTTCTTCGAGCTCTCCGTAGCTCAAACCCAAATCCATCCCAGTTTGCCATGTTTTTCCTTGACCTTCATTGGCAAACCACAACACAATGGAAGTATCGAGGATCTTGAGTGAACAAAACCAACTTATTTAAAAAAAGTAAGACAATGCTCATCTGTCTCCAACAAGTTATTACAGGAGCAAAAAAATGAAAAGTTGTCTAAGTTTTGATGTAATTGCGGATGTTTTGACGTTGTTTACACGCACAGAACGGCCCGCTGATCAATCTTACTAATATATAAAGCAGAAGCGCTTAAACCGTTGTAATCGCTAACCGCGAAAACTACTGAACCGATTTTGTTGAAATTTTGCACACTGATTCATGATACTTCCTAGATGGTTTTAGTATAGTTTTTATCTTAAAAAATTTAATAACAATAGCAATAAATAAGCTCAAAGTTTTGCAAAAATATGCTGGCTTTTCACTTTAGTTCAGTAAAATCCGCTAGGTGGCGTCGACATAAAATCGAAGCTACCTGCAACATAATTAAATAAGTGTGGTTATAATAGGCTGGAGCGTCTCGTTAGTGTTGTGAGGGAGTTCCACCATCCCACTTGGTGCAGTTAGAGAATTTGTGGCTACAAATGTAAGCAAGGGAAGAAAACAGCTCTGAGCTCTGAGGGGCATGTGCAGCCACAACGGCTACCTTCTTGGTCGTCGCGTCCCTAATGCGCTTACCCACATGTTCCCGCCTAACGATGAGCGGTTGGTTATCCGGGGAACGACCCGAGACGAGATATTCTTTGGTCAGCAGCGTATCTCCCTCTATCACAGTCTCCGTATATCGAGACTCCCAGGGTAAGAATCAAGCAACCGTAGCCAGCTCTTCATCATGAGAAATAAGAATAGCCTGGAAGTTTCACCACTGGCGCTTTTTAGGGCCATTATAAGTATTTACGTTCCCTACTTAACCATCAATTTCATCGGTTCTTTTTAGCATTCACCTAAGTGTAAACTACCTTGCCAACAAATACATTTTTATTACCATTTCCGGAAGCGATTCGTCGACTAAAAGACTATAACAACTAAAGACGGGCACTATTAAACCAAGTCAGCCATTCACTAGCAGACGTCACCTGCGGAGTTGTTCTTCGCAAGGCTGGAAAACCCGGTGACCGACGACCCTATATTACCCTCTCGACTCTAAGAATTCAACCAGGAATCACTGATCCTCTTCAAAGTCTGCGTTGGGAAAACCTATAACAGCTATGTAGGAAAAAAAACTTTAGCCAACGGGACAGCCTCCACTGGACAAGTATCACTAACCAACCTCCCCATCTAAGATCACCAAAACAACTGAATCTGCAAATAAAAAAGGTACTTTAGACACCAACGTCTTCGACGTTATACCGGGAGACGTTGGGAAAGAGCACTACAACTAGCCCCAAAGCTTCGGACTTTGTAATTTTTCTCCCAATCAGTCTGTATCTTTAACAGCAAGCCAGAAAAGATCACCCTGAGGTATCGAGGTCACAATTGCTGTTAACTGCAGTCAAGAAAGAGTTAACTTAAAAAGCCCACCGGTCTTTTTTAGGGCCATCGGACGTCGAACTACCTTGCCAACAAATATATTAGAACTTGACAAAGTTGACAGAAAATACACTTTAAGGGTCACACAAATTTTAAGCATACCAAAAGTCGCAAGAGGGTGAATCGGAAGAAAAACTTCAAGTGTATCTAATAAATACAATTTTACTTAGGCGTCAAGAAACTGACGCAGAAAATTTATCGAGATTGAACCAGCAGCGTCAAAATTAACAACTAAAGAGTCCATTACGTGAAAGATCAGCTTTTCATTGTACCCTCACAGCAATCTCTGAAATCTTTAAAGATCCTACTTCAGATTTTTAAATAAGTAGAAAATGTTTTTGTGTTTTTGTGGCAATAAAAATGTAGGGTTTAAGGTCCAGGACTTTGTTGCTCTGGTAATAAAGTTGTGAGATATGAGAAAAAAAATTTTTTTTTAATATAAATTTTTTGGGGGTTTAAAATCTTAACAGCTTTAAAAAATAGCCGTTTTCGTGAATTACACGGGAGAAACTGTAAATAAACGGCCTCTGGTGGCCACCGATTATTTTATGGCATAAAGAACGCACTGTACTTTCCAGCATAATAATTTTTTTGAATTTTTACACCTCATTATTTAACCAAACAAACTATATGGATTCCGAAATAATATGTTTTTAATAAGAAGATTTTTGTTCTTAGATGTATCAGGAATATGTGTAAAATTTCTAACTGAAAATTTTTCACATTACATGTCAACACACTACGGGGTTTTATTTAGTAAGTCTCGCGCGAAGCCGAGACGGGGGGCTGCTAGTCAACAATAGATGTACAAGCCACAAGATTTACGGATAACACTGAGCTTTTGTAATTAAAATGTTTACGCGCTTAACCAAAAAGTGACCGATAGAGGCGTTCCATGCTTGATGAAGTGCATGAGAATTTAAATTTTGAATAGCCCTTTCATGAAAAGCGCATGAGATACAAAGCTTGTAAGAATAGATAATACACTTTGATCTGTGTCAGTGTGCCGGAAAGCTATAGTAAAATAAAATGAAATTTCATCTTTTATAACCAATTAATGATATGACTTTATTAAGTTTTGTTATATTAAAGTTAAATATATTTGAAATTTGTTTTTAAAAAATCGAAGCAACATCTCGAAAAGGAAGCAAGTAAGAGTGTTTTCACTATTTTTTTTACATTTCTTACCATCAAATTAGAACGTAATCACCCTAATATCAAATTTATACGAAATACGATTTTTTTGAGTTTAGAGTTTGATATCTCGAATAGAAGGTAAGTAAAAATTTTTAAATTATTTTTCATGTATTTCTGGCACCAACATATACAAGAAACCACACTCAGATCGCGTCGCCACAGAAATCAGATACTGATTTTTATGTAGCTTACTATACTTAACAAGAAACGATTATTTTATTTGTATACCTATCGTTATGTGACAAGTTGAGTCGTAAAATTACATAGTCCAAGAATCAGATTTAGATAAATCTAACATAAGGGTCTATTAAGCATGCTAAAACGTCCCCCAAATCGATTTTGATCAGACAAAAGTCACTACAAATTATAAAAAAGTCTATTTTCCCTAAAAGTTACAGAGCCCTATAAATAAGGACACTATTTTTCTAATATTTGGATTTAAAAAAATTTGTATCATGTGTTTCACCTTGTTTATAAATTAAAAAAAATCAGATTACTGTCTGCGGTAGTAAGAAATCTGAAGAACAATTTTTAACGCACATCTTTGTGCTTAGTCTATAAAACATGTCTGTAAATGGCTGAAAAATCGGTTTTTCATTATTATTGACTACCCTGGAATTTTTTTGAATTTTTACATGGTTTTTTTGAAGTTATGCTCGGTATAAATAAAATCTGATAAAATTTTAGTGTGTATCTACTAACAGTTTTTGGCTAACATTTTTTCAATCAATAGTAATGTAAAGTTGCTAAGTTCATTTAGAAAAATCAAAGAAATTTAAATCTTACCTCAAAACTAAAATTTTGTAGTGAGGACTCTGTAACTTTGAGAAATAATGTTGTTTTTGTGATCTATATAGGTCTTTGTCCGATCAAAATCGGTTTGGGGGCCATTTTGGTATGCTTAATAGGCTTATTCCATAAAAAATGTGGTTTTATGACAAAGTTTTAACGTAGGAAAGATACGCAATTATTTTAAGATGAGTATCATTTAGAAGTTTTTACAAAGGCCGGTCAATGCACGACAAGTTCAGATCATAATAAAAGTAATAGCTATACATTCCTGTCTACGACCATCAGGTGAGATTTCATCTGAGATATAAGGGAGTTATTTCATGCCAAAAACTTACCTGAGATCTTAGCTGAAATTTCTTAAAAAGTATCAATACTTGAAAAGAAAAAAAAAAAATTAATGTAACAGTTTTCTAAGCTGAACTGATAATTTTTAGAATCCTCAGGTTAGATCTTGAGTAATTTCTCAGATAAGATGTCAGAAAAGATCTCATATTAGAATTTGAAAAATTCTTATCGTATTTTAGAAATTGACACAAAACACTTTAAAAGGTGTGTGTTTAAATTCACCATCCAAATTATATGTCTAACAAAGCAGTTTGGAATACTGTAAAATTAGTTTTTTTTTTTTTTTTTTTTTTTTTTTTTTTTTTTTTTTTTTTTTCAGTAAGCATACTTTTTAAAAAATCTCAGGTAAATTTTTCGCATAGGATATGTCACCTAAGATCTGACTGATGATCGTAGACAGGGGTGTTTTCTTATCAATCAAAATGATGAGCCAACTACAGCATTAGAACAAGCAACTTAGCTAGCTACATTACATTTTCTATGAATCGTCAGTATGCGTGGTACAAAATATATTCCACGCTAGCAGATCACACATTCAACTCCCACATTTAAGGAGTCTAGTATATTGTAGCTAAATTTTAGTAAATATGTAGTGACAAAATTAATTTTGTGATATTACGCCAACAAATCACACACGTTTTCATTGATCGTGGGCTGAGAAATAATTCTATCAGGTAGTATATTTTGTAGCTAATTTGTAGTAAAAAAAGCAGTAGACAAAAGTAATTTTGTAGAACAATGACTAACTATTTGGTACATTTAAAATCAATTTAAATCGAAAAACCTACATCAAATGAATTCTCAGATATATAGGTAAGAACTTACTTAATAATTACAATATTTACCAAACACAGTAGTAATATTTTTTGCATAGTTGTATTTTTACTTTTTCTGAAACAAAGTTATCAATTTGCAAAGAATTTTTTGCTTTAATTGTTAATATTTACACATTGCGAATTGAAATTAATCGAAACTACGAAAAACGAATATACAGTTTAGTAGGTTATCGTTAGGGGAATGTGAAGGTCAAATGAAGGGTTGTCGGTTGTATTGTGAGAGATCTCATGACTAGTCAAAAGAATTCCGCTCGCTAATTCTAGACTTACGCATAGCGTTCTGAGTAAACAGTACGATTCTATTTTGAGCATGCTTACAACTACTGAAATGCTTTACTTAATTTGCTCTCAGAAAAAAAATTTTCCTACAGAACGATTTAAATTTTACCAATTAATATATGTTTGTAGCAAACCAACTATCAATTATTATTTCTGTTTATCAGTCGTTAAAACAAAAATTGTTTGATAGAATGTTTACCATATGATTTCATTACGATTAAGAATTATCAAGTTATTTAAATATAATCTAGGAGGAGAAATCATAGTTAGAAAAAAAATTGAGAATAAAGTTTGCATACTAAGAATAAATCTAACTGCAGAAAACTTTTCTTCCTTGCCATTTATTCTAAACAGAAAACAATTTCCTCCAGTTTTGGCATTTTTAATAAGTAAATAAATCACAAAGTCAAAGTTTTAATAAAGTTAATTTATACCACAAAAAATGTCTGCAACAAAAGTAAAAAGTTAGGCAAGTTTTATATATTACAGTTAATCACGTAAACTGTTTATTCTTACTAATATTAATCAATAACAAATTTGTTGTGATAATATAGTTCAATTTAAAAAAAAAAATCAAATAATGTTTTTTCATTTAATTGTGCGTTTCTTTTCTGCACTTATGTTGTCTTTCAATAAAAATTGTAACAACCATACCTGAGCATTAGTATTTGTCATAACATAGAATACATCATTGAATCAATTGAAAATCTTTCACAAATTAAGAAGGTAAAATTACAATGTCCTTTTTTTTAAATTTTATTTAGCAGCTTTTCTTACTAACTGTAACCATTACATAACAAACGTATTAGGTCGATAAGATGACATCAATCTTGCGACTTAGAATGAGTAGTCAGATAACTCTAGCATGATTATTAGTCCCTTTTCTTATTAATACCCACTATGTACCAGACAGCGAAAATATGTTTAACAAATTTATAACCTTAAAAGCACTAGTCTTTTGTGCCCAACGTTGACGACACATTGTGAGAATTGAATAAAAGAAGCTATTGAGCTCCGTTCGAAAAAAATTAATGCAGTTTTACACAATTATTATCGCCCTAGCCTTTGCTTCGAGCATCAATCATATAAAAACGATAATTATGCAATTTTTCTGCATTTTTTACTGTTTAGAGTGCCAATTTTAAAACATATCTATGTATGTTAAACTAGCTGCTTCCCCTGTCTTGGCTTCGCACGAGACTCACTAAATAGAACATTGTAGTATTGACATGTAATTTAAAACGTTTTCAGTTAAAAATTTTTTCGTCTATTTCTGACACTTCTCATAATAAAAATCTTTTTAAAAACATATTTGTTTGGAATCTGTAATGTTTATTTGATCAATTACTAAGCTGTAAAAAGTGAAAAAAATATAATTATGCCGAATAGTACTGTGCGTTCCTTATGCCATAAAATAATCGTTGACCCTAAAGGCCATTAATTTGCAGTTTCTCCGGCATAATCAATATTATTGGTCGATTTTCATGCTGTTGCTTCAATCTCGATGAATGTTCTGCGTAAGTTTCTTGACGCCTACAATTTGAAACGTTCAAAGCATTTGCAGTTTTCTTTCCAATGCGCTCTCTTGTGACTATAGGCACGGTTAACACTTCTGTGAGATCTAAAGGTTGTTTTTTGTCAACTTTATTAGGTTGTAATGTATTTGTTGGCAATGTAGCTTGACATCCGATGACCCTAAAAAGTACCGGTGGGCTAAACTTGTTCTTGATTGAAGTTTCCAGCAAACGTGACTGCCTATCTTCCTCAGAGTGATCTTCTCTGGCCTGCTACTGTAGCACTAAAAACTACAACGTCTGAAGCGATAGAGCTAGTTATAGAGCTCTTAACCAACATCTTCTGGTGTTACGCCAGAGACGTTGGTGTCCAAAGCACCTTCTTTATTTGCAGGGCTCAGACGTTTTGGTGATCTAAGGAGAGGAGATTAGTTCGTGATGCAGCGCAGATCTCGGAGAGCATCGGTAATTTCTTGTTAAATGATTATAGAGTTGAGAGAGTAATGTAATTTAGGGTCGTCGGTTGCCAGGGTTCCCAGCATTTGCGACGAATAACTCCGCTCGTGACGTCTGCCAGTGAATGACTGACTTGGTTTAATAGTTGCCGGCTAAAATGGAAAACAGAACAGTTGGATAGGACAAAATGACTTTTTATTTATTTTACGAGCACTTTTTGGCTCATAGATCGTTTGGGTTACATCCTAAGTCAAAATTTTCAAGACGAAAAAATGGATTTCAATAAGATCTACAACTTAAACATCTAATTTTATAATCCAAAATATTAAACAAATAAATTAGCTAAGGAAAAACTAAATTTTTGCTATTTTTGAACATTTTTTGGATCACAGAACGTTTAGGTTACATCCTGGATGAACATTTTTCTACGTAAAAATTGTACTTCAATTATATCCACGACTTTGTCTTTCACAACAAACTTCAAAAATATATATCACGTAACAAAGTAACCGCCAAAAACTGTTTTATTTTACGGAAAGGACCATCTCAAAATGAATTTTTTTTTTAAACAGGAACCTTGCCGATTTGAAACCATCACGTTAAAAATAAAAGCCAAAGCTTTCTGTCAAATTGGAGCACAATCCGACAAAAACTGCATGAGTTTGTCAAAAAACTTGATTGCCCTTACATACCTACATACACACATACACCTGTGACGCTGTGGTTAGCGATCGCATTTTTTTTTACACAAAAAAAATAAGTTTCGAGGGTTCTTACACTTTTTGCTCTGGCAAAACTATGAAGCAGTCTTGAGTATTAGTCGTAACTAAAAAAGCAGAAAAAAAAAGATAATTGTTTAGAAATTTACTCTTTTCATTTTATGTTTTTCAAGCTACATCTGTGCATTTTACAAGCTTAAACTAATCATAATGTATAAGTATTATGTGATAAGTTTCCGTCGTTTATTATAGGTAAGTCTTGAATAAAAGAGAATTTTTGCAGAAAAACTTATCTTTGTGACAATTTACTTTTATGTGATCCGTCTGCTCTTTGGCACACTACGTACAGGCAGTCTTAGGACCTACTTCGGCTGCCGCACCATTAAGCTGTCGAAGGTGGCCGACGTGGAACCTGCGCACACCCCTCTTTGGTACTTACTTGGCAACCATTCTAGGTCCGACAACGCGCTTGTGGGAGCCACGGTTAGTCCAAACGATTGCTGACACATTATTTCTGTTTAGGTTATCGACAGTAGCGACTGTACCATACTAATACTGGTGCACACGCTCTACCAATTTTCAGAGCGTAGTGATCTCCAACAGTAGCGTGTCTGTTGACTAACACGTTGAACAGTGGCTATGATTTTTCTCTGACATGGAGCAGTGCTAACACGTGTACTAATTATCATAATATTAACGTATTGGTACAATTACTCACTTACTTAAGAGCTCCTAATATCCTGTGTGATAAAGAGTATATACATATGTTGAGTTTTTACGCCCTAAATCAGATAAGCCTGCATTATCACTTCACATTTAATAAATAGTTAAAGCACTTATATTTAAAAAATCCTATAATTTGCTTCAAAATAATTTTGTGTGACTGTGTGTTGGTGTTAACATGTACAAATAGTAATTTCTTATGAATCTTTGACCGACATTGGCTAAACATGGTTTATTTTTTTGTTTAAAAATTCGTATTACCATCAGGTAAAGAAACTTAATTTAAGCTGCAACATTTTTTTTAATTTTAATTTTTCGTGTTTGAAAAATCAATTTTTTCGTAAAAACTTGATTTTTTTGTTATTTATCGTTATTTCAAAATACTTAGTCACATTACATGACAAATAAAATAATTCTTTTTGTCCTAAATATTCTTAATATATCCTTTTATTCAGAAACAATACACTTGAAAAAACTGCACTTAAGCATTCAGATTTTTTTTTCCTTAACATATAGTATACGTTATTGTGGTTAAGCAGTTACGATTGTACGAAAAAAATGTATTATAATCGTCCCTGATTTTTTAAAATTAGTAACTTATCATACTAGCAACACAAATAAGCTTTTAAATTTTCACACATTTTTTATGATAAATGTAATATTTTTCAAACTTGTAGCATGAAAGCTTAAAAAACTTGCAGGTTCGATTTAAAAACAACGAAATGGATAAAAAAAAATTGTTAATAAAGTTCCGCAACTTTGTCATAAATAATCTATTTTGTCATAAACAAATTAAAAATTAACCAATTCCTCGTAAGGATTGGGAAAAACATTAGGAATAAGACCGTTATGATCCTTAAATTTCAATCTTTACTTGAGCAAAAAAAAATTACTGTAATTTCTATAAGAAGAAAAGTCACTCATGTTTTAATAGTCGATGACACATTAACCGGGGGGGTATTACGGACGTGGCTTGATACTGCCAGCCAAGCCAGCGCGCGTGTGTTGGCCCACCGGCGTACAGCTGACGACACAATAGTGCACCTCGGAGTGCAATTAATACAGCCGCTGTCAGTGGCGGTCATTTCTAAGCGTTCAGTGTAAAGTCTTACGAATCTTAAGTTGATCGGTTTGAGCCCAATACTATATTTCGGTCACTTTAATCCATTTATTTAAGGAGGCTTGGGCGACTTTGAATTAAATGCTGGCTAGGTCTGAAATTCAGAGATTATATAGATAAAGTTTGCTAGATTTTTTGAGGAAAACATAATAGGTAGGTCAACACATTTATTTTCGAGAGAATCGCTTGTGAAAATTCGTTATTTTAACACGCAACCTTACGGAACCCGAAATTCAATAGACTACCGTACCGCAATAAAAAGCTGTGAGCCCACACATCAAATTGGTACATGTACTTGAAAGTATAAATAATCTATTATTTAAAAAAAAGAATAGGATCAACACGTTAAATTTTGAGAAAATAGCGAGGAAAACATCGAACATGAGAATTGTTTTGTTCAGGTACTGTAAGTGCGCATGCGCTGTACATTCATAAACATACAAGCATGAAAATTTAAGTCTAACACAAGTATAGGTATATAATAGCAGATGAGAGCAAAAAAGTACAGTGTTGTCAGCTTTATCGTGGCAGGGCCGTCATCTTTACACAAGGTACCTGGGGAAAACTAATAAATTTTTTAATATCGATTTTCCCAATGACTTTTCAGCGTATTATTGCTATTTTATTCACACATGTGTATAATCAAAATAATTAAAAAAAAATATTACAAAGAATTATTTGTATGACAAGTACCCCACAGGGGCCCCTCAATAGATACGACACCAAACGTCCAAGCCTCCTTAATATATCGGAATGACCTGCTACCCATCTACACAAGAATCCCCGATGCTTGTTTTGTAACACACACATACACACACACACAAAATGATGAAATTAATTGTTAGTACGAAAATAATATGTTGAAGTATGTTTTACAAAATTCGGAAGACTATGGCATTTTTCGTAAATACTCGGGAATAAATTTTCTACGCTAGGGAATGATTACTGGTCTGCTTTTGAGGAAATATGGAGAACAAGCTGCTAATTTCAAATAATAGTGGTAAAGTTTACATAGTTAGAGAGATGTGCCCTTGAGTTTTTGTTGGTGAGCTTTATTATTTCTTCTGGTAGCTCCCTTTTTTAAATGAGCTGTCAATTCTGTATGTGTCAATAGATATTTCTAAGTTCTTATAACTATATATGCCCCCTGCGCGCTCTGCGCACCAACCCCCGTAGTTGCAAATTAGATTTACAAAGTATAAAAAAAAATCCGAATTATATTAATTGTAACCTAAAATTTATATATGTAACTAATGTATATTGATCATAATTAATAACATGAATTGTTAACAATCACTTTTTATTTTCCCTGACTAATAACAGCTATTTCTATGGGATAAGTAGAACACGATTTTCAAAACGATATAATTTTTGAAGAAGCATATAACGTTATGCTGCCGTTTCAACTACAAAAATTTTTCGCATGGTTTATTATGTCTAAAAATTTTTTTGGTAATATTATTTGGAACAAATACAAAAAATTTTTCATTGAAGATTGTAAAGATAATCAAAATAAAGCTCTTTAACATTTAAACGAAATTTTCAATTCTGAAAATATGTCTTGTAAAGGTTTCAGTTTACCAGAACCAACAGAAACGATGAAAAAAAATATTGATACTGACAATGATGAAAGAATATTTTGTAAACATTAATTTCATGAAATGTTTTCACAACTTAATCATGATCAACGTCGAATTTTTCAAGAAATAATAAAATTAAAAAAAAGAATTTTTTTCATCGATGGTCCTGGTGGATCTGGAAAAACTTTTCTATACAAAAGATTAATTTATTATTTCATATCAATTGAAAAAAAATTCTTACAATGGCTTGGACAGGTATTGCTTCCATTCTGCTTCCAAAGGGAATGACCACTTACAGAACTTTCAGACTTCCTTTAGAATTAAGCACTGTAGAAAGTGCATTCTTCCAGTTTGAGCCAGATAAACAAAAATTACGTAATGTAATAGTAATTATTTGGGATGAAGCTTCAATGGTACCGAAAAAAGCGTTAGAAATCGTTGATAGGACTTTAAAAGATTTATCAAGTAGTAATAAACCTTTTGGAAATAAAATAATAATTTTAGGTGGAGACTTTCGTCAAATTCTCCGAGTAGTAAAAAAAGGAAGCAAAATTACTATTGTTCAAGAAACCATAAAATTTTTCAATTTTTGGCCTTTATTTAATATTTTTTATTTAAAAAATAAGATATGTCCAATTGATGAAAAATTTTCTTCATTGCTACTGAAAATAGGAGAAGGCAAAATTAAAACTTTTATAATTCCTCAGACATTGAAAACAAATGATATATGTTCTTAAATTTTTAATAATGATGATGATTCTTTTATAAGTAAAGCTATATTAACATCTCACAATGAATACACTCACTTTTTGAACAAAAAAATTTTAAATATTATGGTAGGAATATTAGTAACGTACTATAGTATTGATAAAGCAACTCACAAAGGAGTCGATAAATTAGACGATAATATTTATACTAATGTCTCTACAGAATATTCAAATTTTAGTAAAGAAAGTCTTTTTTCACACGAATTAGATTTAAAAATCAACGCTATTGTTATGTTAATACGAAACTTAAACATATCTGGAGGACTTCAAATGAGTGAGGGGACCGGGGGGGAGCAAAACCTCGCTCTAAACTCTTACAACTATGTAGTATAAAAAGACACACACACATATATATATATATATATTTACGACTAAAGTTATTTTTTTTGTTCTCTTATAATAGTCCTCTACTTAAAAAATTTATGTAAGGAGTCAACCAATTTGATTGTTTTTTGAACGCTTCAAATTACGTAGTTTATACATATTAAACATTTTCTATTGTAAATATTATTAAATCAGCATGACTGAATTACATCTTTTTTTTTGCAATGGTACAAGATTATGAATTACAAAATTATTTAAATACAACATCGAAGCTGGAATAATCGCAGGTAAAAAAAAGGAAATAAAGTCTTTAGTCGAAGTATAACACTCAATAATAACAATTCTTCTTCACTACCATTTATATTGTACAGAAAACGATTTCCATTTATCTTAACTCTTCCTATGGCTACCAATAAATCTTAAGGTCAAAGTTTTGATGCCTTAGGGTTATACTTTAGAAAACCATTATTTTCTAATGGGCAATTATATGTTGCACTGTCTGAATGTTATAGCAAAAAAAAAATTTTTATCCCAATTGAATCAGAAAACAAATTTGAAATTAAAAATATTGTTTGGAATGAAATTTTAGAGTAACAAAAAAACTATTCTATAGTTCGTTACTATTTTTATACTCTCTTGCAAATTTTATCTTTCATCAAAAAAGCAAATTTCAGTACCGTCTAGTACCCAGATTTATGTAATCACAAACAATCCGTTTTTTGTAATATGTTTTCAGATTCACTATCATGGATGCAAAATTTTATCAGTGTGATAAATGTAACTCAAAATTTTCAAGTCAAGAGTGTCTATCATCGCACGAAAAAATTCACAAAAAATAATTTTTTGTATGTGATCTGTGTAGTATTATAATATTTAACAAGAAAAACTATTTGGGTCACCCAAAGGAATGCCAAAACATTGAAAAAAATTTTAAGAGTATTAAATGCGAAAAAAGTTTAAAAAGAAATCATCACTTACAGAGACATTTGAAAAGTCATGAAAAAAACGTTCAAAGAAATATCTGTTAAAATTGTGGAAAAGGTTATGTAAGAGCAGAGAACCTAAAAAGACATTTTAGAGTATGTAATCAAAATAAACATCGTAAGTAAGATAATTGTAACAAACTTTTTTGTTATGGTCAAATAAAATTATATGTGAAAATTAGACCATTTGTAACAGTTAATATATAAGGCTTTACGAATATATTTACATTATATATTGGGAAGCTGAGGGGAGCTGGGGGGGAGTCGGGAGGGGAGCTGGGGGAGCGGGGGGGAAGGTGGGGGGGAGCTAGCAAAAAAAGTAGGATTACTCGAAAAATGCAATAAAATGAAAGAATAACTACCTCATTTGGAGGGGAGCTGGGGGGAGCGGGGAGGAGCGGTGGGGAGCAAAACCTCGCTCTAACTCTTGCGACTATATAATATAGGAAGATATATACTAGCGGCCCCCCCGTCTCGGCTTCGCCCGAGACTCACTAAATGAAACACCGTAGTGTGTTGATATGTAATGTGAAACGTTTTCAGTGAAAAATAATACATCTAGTTCTTACACTTTTCAGAACAAAAATCTTCTTATTAAAAACATATTTGTTCGGAATGCATACAATTTATTTGGTCAAGTAAAAAGCTGAAAAAAGTGAAAAAAAAGATTATGTTTAAAAGTACCGTGCATTCCTTATATCATAAAATAATCGTTAGCCTTCAAAGGCCGGCCGCCCGTTGATTTGCAGTTTTTCCGTATAATCTATGAACAGGGCTATTTTGAAGCTGTAAAGATTCAAAGCTCACAAAAAATTTATCATTAAAAAATTTTTCTCTTATCTCACAACTTTATTACCAAAGCAACAAAGTCCTGGAGCTTACGCCCTACGTTATTTATCGCAATAAAAATACAAATACTTATTCTACTTATTTAAAAATCTGCAAAATTCAAGAGATTACTACAAGAGTTTCAGTGGAAAGCTGATGTTTCACTTAATAAATTCTTTCGTCATTTTATTGACGCCTTAAATTGTATTCATAAGATGCATTTAAAGTTTTTCTTCTAATTCGACTTCTTGTAACTTTTGGCACAGTTGAGACTCTTGTGAGCCCTAAAGGCTATTTCTTTCAACTTTATTAGGTTGTAATATATTTGTTGGCAAGGTAGTTCGACGTCCAATGAATCTGAAAAGGACCGGTGAGCTTCTTAAGTAAATTCTTTCTTGACTGAAGTTTCCAGCAAACGTGACTGCCTGGATAACTCAGGGTTTGAAGCTTTGGAGCTAGTTGTAGAGCTCTTTCCCAACGTCTCCGGATAACGTCAAAGATGGTGTCTAAAGCACCTTTTTTTCAGACTCTGTTTTGGTGATCTAAGGTGGAAAGGTTGGTTTATGATGCTTGCCCGTTGGTAACTGTCCCCTTGGCTTACGTTTATTATTTTTTCTTCATAGCTGTTAGGTTCTCCTAGCGCAAACCTTGAAGAGGATCAGTGATTCCTGGTTGAATACTTAGAGTCGAGAGAGTAATATAGGGTCGTCGGTGACCGGGGTTTCCAGCCTTGCAACGAACAACTCTGCTTGTGAAGTCTGCCAGTGAATAACTGACTTGGTTTAATAGTGGCCGGCCTTACATAGTCTTTGAGTTGACAAATCGTCTCCGAAAATCGTAGTAAAAATGCATTAGTTAGCAAGGTAATTAAAACTTAGAAAACTTAAGTGGCCCTTAAAAAAACCGATGAGATTTTTGGTTAAGTAGAGAACGTAAATACTTATCATAGCTCTGAAAAGGGCCAGTGGTGAAATTTCTAGTTATTGCTTATTATTATTCTTGATGATAGAGAGCCAGCTATGGGTAGCTTGACTCTTATCCTTGGAGTCTCTGTGTATGGAGACCGTTCATGAGAGAGATACGCCGCTGATCGAAGAATATCTCGTTAGATCGTTTCCCGGATAACCAATGGCTCATAGTTAGTAGGGAAAGTGGGCCTGGAGAAACCTTCTTTGTAAGTATGCCGTTGGGACGACCATTAAGAAGGAAGCCGTTGTGGCTGCCCGTACTCTTCAGAGCTGTCTCCCCTGGCTTCAATTTGTTGTAAAAAGTTATGTGATGGCACGAGGTCGGATGGTTGAACGGCCACAAAGCTTTGAAGTGCTGGAGCAGGTTGTGCTCTGGCTAGAAACGTTTCCTGGTATTCCACCAGAGACGTTGACGTTCTAAACGCCTGTTTTTCCGTAGCACTCGTTTATTTTGAGGATCCGGCGTAAGACCGATTTATTTCGCTCACTCATGAAAGAAAAGTGTCATCGGTAGCCGGGATGCCCAGCTGCACGACGAACTCCTCTGTTCATTACGTAGTGCAGATGATGGACTGCCATGATTGTCCACTTGATGGGGCATCTTATAACCACTCTTCACTATCTTTGGTTGCGGGTGTCTCTAATCTTTTCTCGACTCCACCTAGCAGATCCTACTGAACTAAAGCGTAAAGCTAGCTTATTTAAGCAAAACTTTAAGCTTGTTTATCACTATTGTTATTAACTTTTTCAAGAAAAAAACTATGCAAAAGAGAGGAGTACAGATAAGAGCACTGAGCTGCCTCAGCTGTTAAAATGTTACTTTCTTGATTTTTCTTTAGCTTCCCTTTCAATAAAATTAATAATGTGCTTTGGCAGTGTGATGCAGAAATACATGAAGATAATACACAAATTTATTTGCAATAAAAAGTTTAATTATTAGTCCGTTAATGCAAAAAACATACATTTCTGGTATCTCGGCTTCGAAAAGAGCTACGGAATTTTTTTTTTTTTTTTTTCTTAAATATGTATTTTTCATGAAAAATCCATTGACGTTAGATAAGAAAGAAAATATACAAAATTGACTAAGTTATTTGCAATTTCGTAAGTTGCAAAATACAATTTTTGCTGGTAAAACGTCAAAATTCACAAAAATTAATTTTTCTTCTTTTGTTGTTATAGCCAATTTCAAATAAAACGTTTTTATCGAAGCGAAATGTAAATAAACCGACTGTAAAGTTTGTAAGCCACTTCAAAGTTTTACTTTCAAAAATTAATGAACAAAAAATTAATAGTTATTTTGTAGTTTAACAAGTAGATATTTACTATATGCAACTTAATATCTATATTTTAGAACGGATATGTTTAAATTAACTTGACACTTTTTTTTTATGTCAATCTAAAGTTTCTCGGTATAAAAAAGTTTTTTTCACACCTTTTTGCCATTAACATGTTACAAAAAATTAACAATGGATTAACAAAAGTGTCTACTCTATAGGAAATTTGATGACAAAGAGATTAGTGATCGAAAAATTTCTCTAAGAGCAATAGAAGTGGAGATGTAAGCAAATAACTGAATGAAAAATTGGCATTTTTTCATAAATTGTTAAGTAAATATATGAAGTGGACGTTTGATTTGGACAAAACTATTTTTCCTACATTCGTAGAAAATTCTGAAGGGGAATGACTATTTTTTCTGTACTAGAAAATACAAGAATGAAAAATCCTTCTGGCCGTCGACTATATTCAGATTAACTATTTTTGACGCATAAATAGAATAAAATTGTTTGAAACGTCCCTAGATACTATTCACTTTGGTAAACTTAAATCAGCACTCGTTATTTTTTTATCAATTATTGTTCGTGTGATCAAGTAATTGAACGGTGTACTATAAGAAGACAGTGTTTTCGTTTGAATATCGTAATATCGATCATTCTATATCATCTTATTCTAGAAATCCAAATACATCATTAGGTTGGAAAAGGCAGTGGGAGAATGAAATGAACCACGTTGAAGTTAAGAAAGGGTGAGTGCGTGGAGGCCTACTTGTCGTAGGATATTATTTATTGGGTTAATGTAACGGAGGAATATTAAATCGTTTTTTTTATACATATTGAGGGATGGAAGAGGAAAAAATTAAAATTATTTTGGTGGTAGAGAAAAGTTTCCGACTGAATTACGGTATCACGGATGTATAGTATATAGGGTACAGTTTTTGTATATATTACATAATTCTGTGTGTATACATATATATCTTACTTTATTATATAGTTGTAAAGGCATGGCTTTTCACAGTACCCCCTGCGCCCCTTTCAACCCCTCCACCACCCCCAAAACCTCCCCGAAAAATAAGGGAATATTTGATTACTGTCAATAATGTTTTAACCCAACAAAATCATAGCCGAAGACCCACACAGCCTCCCCTGGCCCCCCATACAATTTTCAAAGCCCCTCACGACCCCTCCGCAGCCCCCCCCCCACAAAATAAGGGAAAATTCCGTTAATTTTCCGTTATTTTGACCTGTTAAAAATCTCCCTTATTTTATTGTAAGCCTCCCTCATGCCCCTCTGCCACTCCTGCACATTTTTAAGTGCCTCCCCCCCTCCTTATTATTTTATACACAACTCTAATTTCGCATAAGATAAGATTTTTAGTACAGAATCTTAAAATTTGATTTTTTTAAATTATTGTTTTTCAATACGTATACGAAGTAGCCACAAAAATAAATCAAATTTGCTAAAGAACATTTAAAGAATTATCTTATTTAGACAAATGTTATAAATAGTTATCCTGAATCAAAATTTTAACTTTAATGATTCAAAAAAAAAAAAAATTTTAACATAATAGAATGTAAACGTATCATGTCATTTGCAACTACTAAATAATGTTGTTTTAATTTATGTGATAGCTTTTAATTCGTTAATTTTTTTTTTTTTTTTCTTTTTTTTCTTTTAAAAAACTGTACTTCCTCTTAATCGAAAATTTGTTTTCGAACAGCATTTTCTAATTTCAAATGATTTTCACGTTCAATTTGCATAAATATCCCTTTTTTGTTTTGCATCTTGATAACGATACGTATAGTTGTCCGCGAGAAAATATAGGCTTTTTTTAATATACACCAACTTTATTGAAATTTTTTCCTTGAGATTTGTTAATTGTCATAGTGGATGTCAAGACTAAAGGAAATTGCTTTCTGTAAAGTATGAAAGTTAACGACGAAGTATGACCTATATTTAAAGTGACTTTTGGTATAAATACTCTATTTCCAAGATTGTCTTCTGTTATAATTTCAGCTTTATTATCATACTTAAATAATTTTACAATCTCAAATCGTGTGCCGTTGCACAAACCGTCTGCTATGCACAAATTTCTTCTTAACATAACTATTGCTCTAACTTTTAAATTTAGTTCGTGCGGTGGCAAACCTTCACGAATATTGTTTAATATTTCAATACGTAAATTTATGTAAGTGTTATCATCCGATTCATCAACACCTTTATACATGGCATGATCCATGATCCGATAAGTTGCCGTATTTCCTTTTATTAAATTTAAAATTTTGTAATTAAAAAAAAAAGTGTATTTATTATGAGAAGTCAGATAACACTATTTAATAAAGATTGGTTAATTTTACTTAATATGTTCAAACATACATCATTGACTATATAATATCACATAAGTATACCCGTGGTCCTATTGGCGTTAGCCTATAAGAAAACACAGGCTTTAGTCAATCACCGTGTGACGCAGGGACTGTCTCGTCACTGTGCGTGATCCATGTACTAAAGTATAACGAGCACGTGCACCTACCGCATACATATATATCAAACGTGCTAAGTTGGAGAGAAGTCACGAGCTCGCTCTCCAGAGCGCTTCCGCCTTTCAGGTTGGTAAAGCGTTTCTCACTGCTCTTCTGCGCTCGCACCATTTTAAGTGTTGATGTTAGAAAGACTATCTATTGTAATCGAGCTAATGGCTCTTTTATTACTGTTCAATTTGTGTAAAGAAAATTCAGTGTAGCGTAATTAAAGTTAATCTAAAGTTATATAAAACAATATGGAGAGCTTGTATTTCATTAAAAAGAGTGTGTCCTAATTGATTGCTGTGATTGATTGTGCCTCCAACTTTCCGCCATCCTCCCTACGGTCTCGGCGAGCCTCTCCAATTTCTAAAAGTAATTTAGAAAAATTTTTATCAGCCGAACGAATATTCGTATTTAATTTTAAAATAAAAAAATAACTCCAAAAAAATGATGACTAAATAGTTTTTGATATAACTGTACTTCTATTACCATTTTTTACAACACGAAGTGTTTTACGGAAATTTCCTCCCAAAATTATTAATTTATTTCCAAAATGTATGGGTGTGTTGCATATATCACGCAAAGTTTCGTCTACTGTCTATAAAGCTTTTATCGGAGTCATAGAAGCCTCATCCCAAATTATTATATCGATTTCACGTACCTCCCTTTTTTCAGATTCGAGTTCAAAAAATGCAGTCTCAATATTATTTAAATCCAAAGGTAAGCGAAAAGTTCCATGATTGGTCATACCTTTTGGTAGTAGTACTGACTCAATACCAGTATATGTCATTGACAACATTTTTTTTCTACATTATGTGTAGTAATAAATTAATATTTCATATAAAAAGGTTTTTCCTGATGCTCCAGGACTATCTGAAAAATAAATCTTCTTAATGTTTCACATACAATTTTAAAAATATTTTTTGTTCATTGTTTAGCTGAGCATACATTGAATCAAACATATGTTTACAGAATGCAACTTCCTGTGCATCATTATTGTATTGTAAGTCAATTTTAATCGGTACTGATAAATTTAATGATTTACATGATTTATGTTCAAGTTCAAAAATATTGTTGATGCGTGGAAGAGCACAATTTCTTTTATTACAAATGAAATCTTCACAAAAATAGTTTTTATACTTATTTAAAATTTTATTACCTTGTATATTCTCTGATATTAAAAACCATGCATAAAATTTTCTTAATTGATGAGGAAGCATAACAGTACTAGCTTCTTGGAAAATACTGTCAATCTGTGAATCGTACTCGATTAAACCCACGGCAATAGCAGTATCTTTAAATATTTTATATTTTATATCTTTACATGTTTTCAAATCTTCAAATACACTTGCTCCATTTTTTTTATTTTATATTAATTTAAAAAAGAATCTCTTATGATCTTTTGATGATACTGTATTCAATCAACCTATTGCAGTATTTTCCATTTTTCTTTTTCTTTTTACCCAACTTTTTAGTTGATTAATAAAAATATTGTCTTCTGAGATGTTAACATACTTTGAAGATTTTGCAAAACATCAATTTTACTCAACTTAAACCAAGCTATTGAATGGGTCTGTCATTTCTTTTTTATCTTTCCAATTTTATTTTCTTCGAAAAGTAATTTTGGTTTATTCTCGAGAACCAAAGCAATATTAACAACCTTGTGACTCCTACCACAAATTGGATATTCTTGTAATCCGCATGCTTCTTTTATGGGACTGAAATATCTAGCATCGACATATTTTTTTATTTCATCTAGAATTTTATCATCATAATGACTTAATCTTTTAATTTCAATAAAAGCTCTATCACCACCTCTATAAATGTAGTCGTATATGTATTTTATCCTCTAAATAGATGCACAACATTCAACGTTTATGTGGCATTTATATTTAATTTTCAAAATTCGTATTATACGGTATCTACCGACCTATAAATTGTCCACTGTAATTTTATGTTTATTTTTAGTCTTATATACATGCTTATCCAGAATTTTTTTTTTCTGATACATTCGGGATAACCATTTTTTTACGATGTTATGTCAGCAAATGTTTCAGGAAAAATTTTGATACATTTGTTAATGGACGTACTTGAACATGGGTTTTTTTAGTGTGAGAAACGTGAATCATGTGATTAATAACCAATTTTGTAAGTTTCTTACTATTTGAAGGTATTTCAGCTGATATAATTTTATTAATATGTTCAGGTAAAATAACTTTATTATTTGGATGTAGTGTTATGACAAGATGTGCATGTGGTAAGCCACGTTTTTGAAATTTTATGGTATAGACATAGGCTGTTAATTTCCCAATGAGAATAATTATTTTACATCTCAAATAATTATTTTAATAAATAAGTAAATATATTCAGCTCTTAATATTCACGCATTTTTCTAAAATTGCAGCTAATAAAAGATTAGAGCACCAAATACAATTTTTTTGAACTTAACTATAATCTGGCAATCAAGAGTCAGCGCACTAAGCGTGCAGGAGAGTGAAAAAGGATAGTTGTATGATTTAAAATCTGCTTAGCTCACCCTAAGTTTCTTTTACCAGTTAAGTTTAACCAAATTAAAATAGGTTGATTAACCTCTAAATAAATAAGTGGCAACACAAGCATCTCCTCTATCTGAGCAATTTACTGCTGATACTTTATTATTACTCTGTTAACGCTAAAAAATAGTTAAAAAATTAGTTATAAAACACATGCTTTATGGGCCACACAGAAAAAATACTCCTTGTTGTGATAAAAACAAAAATATTTGCAAAAAAAATTTTCCGAAACCTTTCACATTAGTTACAAAGTTCAAAGAAAATGGATGTCCTGAATACTAGAGGAAAAATAATTGTAATGAAAATCATATTTTTATACATTAAAATACTGTTATAAAAAAATTCTAGTTAATAATTCATTGGTGGTCTCTTACAACAAATATTTGTTGATAAAATATAATTGTCATATAAATGTTGAATGTTGTGCATCCATACAAAGCATTAAATATATTTTTGACTACATACATGAAGAAAGTGATGAAGCTTTTTGTCAAATTCAAAAAGAAAATCAAAATGAAAATGAAAAAAATAACGAGACAGTCGATGAAATATTACAATTTGTTGATGGTCGTTATTTAAGCCCTATGGGGGCAGCATGGAGACTTCAAGAATTTCCTCTCTGTGGGAGAAGTCATTCAGTGTTTCATTTACCTGTTCAGGTCGACCATCAACAAAACATCATATTCAAAGAAGGCAAATTTGAGGAATCCCTTGAGAATTCGAAAACCCCTCTAATAGCACGGTTTGAACTAAATGAAATTTATGAAAAAAAAAAAATCAATAAAATCCGTGAACATTCCTGAATTTTATACATTCAACAATGAAACAAAACAATGGAGTAAACAAAAATGTGTTAAAAAAAATATTACAATCGGCAGATTAAATATAGTTCCACTAAAAGATCAGGAAAGATTTTATTTAAAATTGATATTGAATAAAGTAGCAGGAAAAACTTCTTTTATAAATTTAAGAACTGTTAATGACATCACTTTCAGTACCTATAAAGAAACAGCTATTTCTATGGGATCAATAGAACACAATTATTAAATCGATATAATTTTTTAAGAAGCATGTAACGTTATGCTGCCTTTTCAACTACGAACATTTTTCACATGGTTTATTATGTCTACAAATTTTTTTGGTAATATTATTTAGAACAAATACAAAAAATTTATAATTGAAGATTGTAAATATGATCGAAATAAAGCTCTTTCATATTTAAACGAAATTTTTCATTTTGATAATATGTCTTGTAAAGATTTCAGTTTACCAGAACTAACAGAAACGATGAAAAAAAATATCGATACTGACAACGATGAAAGAATATTTTGCAAACATAAATTCCATGAAATGTTTTCACAACTTAGTCATTATTAACATCTAATTTTTCAAGAAATAATAATATTGAAAAAAAAATTTTTCAGCGATGCTCCTGGTGGATCTGGAAAAACTTTTCTATATAAAACATTAATTTATTATTTCATATCAATTGAAAAAAAAATTCTTACAATGGCTTGGACAGATATTGCTTCTATTCTGCTTCTAAGGGAAATTACCACTCACAGAACTTTCAGACTTCTTTTAGACTTAAGCACTGTAGAAAGTGCGTTCTTTCAATTTAAGTCAGATAAACAAAAATTACGTAACGTAGAAGTAATTATTTGGGATGAAGCTTGCATGATACCAGAAAAAGCATTTGGAATCGTTGATAGGACTTTAAAAGATTTATCTAGAAAAAACAAACCTTTTGGAAAAAAAATAATTATTTTAGGTAGAGACTTTCGTCAAATTCTCCCAGTAGTGAGAAACGGAAGCAAAATTACTATTGTTCAAAAAACCATATAATTTTCCAATCTTTGGCCTTTGTTTAATGCATATATTTTTTTTTTAATAATATACGTTCTCTAGAAAATTTTCTTCATTGCTACTGGATATAGAAGAAGGCAAAATTAAAACTTTCAGAATTCCTCAGAAATAGAAAACAAATAAAACATGTTCTAAAATTTTTAATAATGATAATGGTTCTTTTATAAGTAAAGCTATATTAACATCTCACAATGAATACACTCATTTTTTGAACAAAAAAATTTTTAATAATATGGTAGAAAAATTAGTAACGTACTATAGTAGTGATAAAGCAATTCACAAAGGAGTAGATACATCAGACGATAATATTTATATTAATTTTCCTACAGAATATTGAAATAGTATTAAAGAAGGTCTTCCTCCACATGAATTGAATTTGAAAATTAACGCTATTGTTATGTTGATACGAAACTTATACATATCTGGAGGACTTCAAATGAGTGAGGGGACCGGGGAGGAGCAAAACCTCGCTCTAAACTCTTACAACTATGTAGTATAAAAAGACACACACATATATATATATATATATATATATTTACGACTAAAGTTATTTTTTTTGTTCTCTTATAATAGTCCTCTACTTAAAAAATTTATGTAAGGAGTCAACCAATTTGATTGTTTTTTGAACGCTTCAAATTACGTAGTTTATACATATTAAACATTTTCTATTGTAAATATTATTAAATCAGCATGACTGAATTACATCTTTTTTTTCTAGACTGTTGGAAAGAACAATAAAATGCTGCAACACATCAATTACAGAGTTCGTATTATTTTACAAGATTCTCGAATTTTCATTGGTACGTTTAAAGCTTTCGATAAGCATATGAACCTTATACTCGGTGATTGTGAAGAATTTAGAAAAATTAAACCAAAAAATACCAAACAACCAGAAAGAGAAGAAAAAAGAGTCCTTGGATTCGTCTTGCTGCGGGGAGAAAATATAGTATCCTTAACAGTTGAAGGTCCTCCACCACCTGAAGAAGGTCTACCAAGAGTGCCAATCCCTGGTGCAGCCTCGGGTACTGGAGCTGGTCGCGCTGCTGGTCGTGGTATACCTACTAATATATCTGGTGTTCCAACTGGTCTTCAAGGCCCAGTCAGAGGTATAGGAGGACCCTCACAACAGATCATGACACCTGGTATCAGAGGGCAAGTATCTGCACCACCTCAAATGCACCCTGGAACAGGATCTAGAATCTCTGTTCCTGGAGCACCGCCCCCAATGTTGGGACCACCAATGATGGGTAAGACATTTACTTCAATTCAAATCTACTTCAATGAAACAAAACATTATTTTAACCCCAATAACCCAATAACCCCAATGTTTTGCACCATAGGCGCAAAGTTTTTGCGCCCTTCAATCACGTTGCGCCTACAAGCTGTAAAGTATTTTCTGAACCTCTCGGGTGCAAAGTGATTTGTGGGCGCAAATTACGACTTTGCGCCCTTGGAAAAAAAACGTTGTACTCATCTTGGACACAAACATATGAAAACTCCGCCCTTTAAACAAGATTTCTTCATTGAGGGCCCATGGTACGAAATTGTAGTTTTTTTTCTTGTCTGGTAGCGCATGTCCCTACGGCAAGCACCAGGCCTGAGAGACCTGCGGAACAGAGTCTGAGAGACTCCTTGTGTTTGCCCTGGTTGGATGCGCACCAGGTGTAAACATTTTTTTTCTACTAAGGGCGCACTAGACGTTTAAAGGTAAAAAAACCTCTTAAGTAGAAAAACGACTATTTTTTACTATTTTATGGTTATCCCTTCTATTGTCCACTTTTTGTCTTTTCCCCAATGTAGAAGTAATTCTTTGAAGCTCCAAATGCGAAATTTCCCTTAGACAATACGTTCATCCATCGTAGAAGGTACCACTCATAAATCACAGTGATCGTCTTAAGCACTCTTCGGCCGACATCAGGTTTTAAAACTGATAGCGATTTTACCAACATGTTGAAAAATTACTGTGTCATGAATTAATGAAGCCGCTACAGATTTAGAAGATAATATCTAGAAGAACACTTGAGTTGCCTTGAGTTTCTCTCAATAATAAGCTAGCGAGCTAACAACCACGTAATCAAAGCTCTAATCAACTGAAGTACAAGGGAGTCGCTGGACTTGAACTTGCTTGTGTATATACATAATATGTAAGGTGCATTATAGTTAACTTGAAGGATTATAATTGTTTATCTAAAAGTTAAAGAAAATCAAAAAAATTTAGTAAAGATGATCATTAAGTGCATAGAGTGGTAGATTAAATATTTTCAATATTGATTTTTAAGCATTTTTAAAGTGGTTGTAAAATAAATGTAGTCTAAAATACATGCATTCATAAAACGTTTTATTTTAGTAACAACAAACATGTATAAGTAGAGTATATGTACAAGTAAAGTAAATTTTTAAATATTATTTCTCAATTTAATTCCCAAAAAAAGAAGAAAAAACTATCCACCAGTGTTGAGCTCATGACTTCCTCCGTATCAGCCGAGCACAATATTCACTTCACCATAAGGTACAACTGATGGAAGAATTACAACACCTTTTTCACATTTCTTATAGCTTGGTGCAAATTTATTTTACATTGAATTATTCGTTTACTGTTTATTGATTCATTTGTTTTTCAATACATCATTCACTCTATACATTGATAAATTATGTACATAATAAAATAATTTTTTTCGAAACTGGAAAAATGTTTTTAGTAACAGGTATTCCATATATTGTGTAATAATATTTATTCAGTTTTTATCAACTTGTTACTTACGAAACAAATAATCAATTATTAAACATCTCTTTCTTACAATTATACAAACCTTTCATTATAAAAGTGGTTTTTCGTTCATTTTCTTTTTAATTTATAATGTGGGCGTTATACACGCCACTAAGAATGCTTGTACGCAACCCATGGGTAAGCGTATGTGACAGATGACAGTGTAACGTTAGATATGTTATTAGCCTAGAAAGCTGTTTTAGGTATGTTAATCTCATAGATTTTTATTCATTCAACATTAAAATATTTATTAAAACTACACCTAATTACCGAGTATCTTTATTCCAAGCATAATTGCATCACCTTCGATACATCGCAGAGGGTTGTTAAATATATCGTTTCGTAAAAGGTATATCTAAATTCATACATTATCTACGATAGAAGTATAACTTTATACTTTACTACCTCAGCACCCACTGACCACTAATTTTTTTTTTAAGATCTTCATGACCCCTGAAAAAGAATCAGGATTTGGTTGTCTAATTTTTTGACTTTGGTTTCATTGATCTTTGGAATTGAATTATTTCTTTAAAGGTAAGTTTTTTTACTATTTATTGATGTTTTAATACAATTGTTACATACGTTATCATATAGCTGTTTGTCTGTGCGCCCTTTCTAGCCTGGGCCGTAAAAGATAGGGGAAAATATAGGAAAGGAAGAGAGAAGCAAGGAAAAGTTAGGGGGAGATTAGCTAGAGATACGAGAGCGAGAGTACCAGGCCAACGAGACCGAAAGACACGCGTGACTTCTCTTGCATATGAAAAGTTCTAATAAAGTAACTTAACCACAAGCCGCGTCTTTATTTATTTACAAATCAAGAAACCCACGTAACAGCTGGTGTCAAAAGTGAGATACAAACAAATTTTTTTAAAGTTTTGTTTCGCGTGCAAAAAATGTTTAATTCCGCGAAACAAGATAATTTTTTTTGCTCGTGAATATAGTAGAAAAAAAAAACATCGTTCAAAGCAAAGTGCAAAAAATATGTGAAAAGTGCCAGATGCCAAATTCAGTGTATCTCTTCATAATATAAGGAAACCAAATAAAGCGTAGAACAGAAGAAAAAAATTATCTGGCAAAAAGCTCAACACTGCTAGAAGACCAGATCAAAAATAAAAGGGAATGATTTGAAAATCAAGCCAGCGAACTAATATACCAGGACGCTAGAGGCAGTTGCCAATCACTGTACTCAAAGAAATACGGAAAAAAGAGGGCGATCAACACAATCGATATTAAGGACAGGAGCTTTACGAAAATGTAGATCAGTGTAGCTTTATTAATCATCTTGGCAGGGATGACTTGGTAAGTAAAAATTACAGAATATAAAATATTTGTTTCATTATAAACTCTCTCACTCTTAAGAAAAACTAAAGGAAGAGGCACTTCTTCAATCGATTTAGAGAAAAGATTCATCATAAAAAATACAATTTACAGATTAAATTTTTATCTAATATATTCTATTAATCAATAGATAATAATAACACAAACCGAGTAATAATCATAAAATCTTAAGTCAATCTTATACGATACAAATGCTGAAGCCAACTCCGCTTTAAAAAAAAGACCCGAGTCAGCTTCAAAGCAAAGAGTAGGTTTAATGCTCAACCGGAAAAAAAGACCGTTTATTTTCTTCTTACAAGCAAGGCTTCGGGTGATATGTTATACAAGAACCTATTTCACTTACAACATCATACAAGAATTGGATATGAATAGAGCACAAAGCGCAGAATTTCAAGAACAATTGAATCAAAGAAATTAGGAAGAAAATATCCAGAATAACCTAACAAAAAATTAAATAATACAAACGATGCTGGAGCACGATCCAGAGTCGTTGCCTTAATGGAAGAAAACTGACAAAAAACAGAAACTTTTTATGATGAAAATGCTAAGAAAATTAACGCCAAATATAAAACGCAGTTATCTCATAGACAAGACCTAAGCGATAAAGGAGATGATGTGCCACCCCAGACAGAAACACATAGATCTCTTTCACTTGGAAAATTTACTATTACCACTGAGTACGAAAGTAATACGATGAACATGAATCGATCATTCACTAATCAGCTTAACGACAAACTGCAAGTCAAACATTACACAAATCTATACAGTATAATAAGAGGAGCAGCTACACAAGCTGTACACCACTATGAAAATCAAACACCTACATTTACACAATCAAGATACTCATTAGTACAACAAACTTACAGAAAAACTACACTGCGTAAAGCACAAACAAGAATCCCAGCAGTTCAAAAAGAGCAAGTTATCGGCAGCTGTAGAGTTATTCGCAATAAAAATTACGACTATGATAATTATAAACAAAATACTATGCCACTACCTCAATTCGTAGAAGAATTCAAGCCAGGTTGGGCAAATGAAAATTATTTAAACGTCCAAGACCAAAGTACATTACCGCCACATTACACTAAAAATTTCAATTATGAACGTGCAATACATAACACATTGTCATTACTAAGTTACTTTGCAACGAATGTACCAATATGATATGGCGATCTCGTTAAGTAACCTCTATTTGAACAAACGGTAAGAATGGTATCGTGTACTGTAGGTCCTTTATATGCAAAATTTTTCATAAATTCACTGGCAAGTTAATAGAAAGAAAGCAGCCAAATTCATACCACGCTTATCGCAGTTCTCATCAGTAAACGAATTTTTAGTAGAACTGAAAAATAGGTGTAGCAGCGTCGTTCGCGTCGGTACATTATTAGAAAAATTAAAAGTAGTGAAACAATACAAAAGCGAATTAGTAGATAAATACAGCAGCCACGTTTAGAAAGTATACGATATGTTAATATACGAGGATTATTTCGTGGATCTGGAAATGAGTACACACTGATTAATAGAAAATATGTATTTAATAAGAAAAAAGAAAACAACCTATACAAAGAGTGCCAAGCCGGCCACTCTCCATGCACACAACCGCATGCTTCGACAGACAGACGAGATCTGTCTTGCGCCCGCATTCGAGCACCAAGCGTCCGCATATATTATAATGGAATTTTCCGTTATTTGCTCTTATATACGTTTTTCGATGTACAATTTTTTTAATATAAATTTTCTTTTCTTATTTTTGTATCACTATAACAGAACTTTCCGTCAATACGCTCACACATATACGTAGTATATTTTCCTTACTACTTGAAGAAGGGGAAAAAGTGGAATAAGCGACCAAAGAGAGCCAAGCGAACGAACGTTGATACAGCACGGCAGTCTCAGTGGAACGGTGGCACTGAGAAGTTGGGCTAGTACCCTAATTCTCTTAGTCCATCCTCTGTGACTCTGCCGAAAGCTAGATATTAATCATAAGATTTATATGTTCATTGATTTTGATATGATGCATGATACAATTGTAATAAATCTATATTTAGTCAATAAATTGATGTAAACATAATTTCGATCCATCGTTATTTTTTATCGGCTTAAGTTATTAACAAATGCAATTGTCGTAAGGACGGGCTTCAATCTCAAACATTGAAGAAAGCCTTTCCGATTGCATTTCCCTTCCTCATCATTTAGCGATACGAATAAACAACAGATACACACCTAAGGAAGATAAATCGTCAAGTAGTGTCACCATCGAGTATTGTCTCATGCGAATGGGAGGATATCTATTTCACCTTCACGATATTGCTCACGTATTAACGCTAGCACTGCAAGTACTAAGAGCAGATCAATCCCATCTTTCTCTTCCTTTCTTCTCATTTTCTGAGAAATTGATATAAGGGTAAAAATAATTATTAATATAAGAGAACGATATAAATCGCTCTAAGTATTCGGATTGCCTTGCCATATCAAAACATTACGCGTGGTGTATCACAGTTCAAGGTCATTATTACCACATGTTTTGCCCATGCCATAATAATCAGACACCGATCGATTCAAGGTCAAACTCATGTGAATTTCTACACCTCTATGTTTCCTTAAAAATACACACAGACACACACTCACATATATATATATATATATATATATATATATATATATATATATATATATAATACAAAAAGTTTTTTCCATTTTCATACGTATTTAAGATAAAAGAAAGAAAGTTTATATTTGGCGCTCGACGTACGGGGCTTACGAAATTTAAATTAATAGCAGTTACAAAATGGTAACTGACAATAAAAAACCCCGCGAAATTTTGAACGAATTAGAACGATCAAACGATGAATCGTTAGATGAGTTATAACAATTAAATCTAAGATGGGAAAAGACCGTGGCTGAAGAGTTAGAATCACTGGCACAAGCTGGTTTGACTATAAATCAATACATCAAACTGATTGACTATACATCAAAATTCTTGCTGGCGATGAACCAGTGGGCATAACTCAAGAATTAAGAAATATGAAAAAACAGCTTGAAAAAGAAGTAGGATCTTTAATAAACACTATAAAAGAGTTAAAAGGGAGTATCTTGGCTCAAGAAAATACTATTAACACATTGAAAACCGAAAATGAAATACTTTAGGAGAAATTAAAGTCTATAGAAGTAGAACGTCCCGCTGCCGTTTTATAATTACGAACACGTGTGTCTCAAATCGAACAGAACATGATTCAAACCCATGAATTGAAAAGTTTACGCGATCAAGTAAAAAAATCTTTGACTAATTCAGCAAAAGATCACCCTACCTAAATGTAAAGGCCTTGATTGTGAGAGACCCATTAAATTTTTGAGTGAAATTAAAACTTATCAAAGCTTGTATGATATAAATAATCGTGAAATTTTTGTTTATATCAACCAATGTCTTGAAGATCACGCGCATGAGTGGTGGTATTTACACCAACCCGAAATAAACACGTTTGAGAGATTTGAAAAACGTTTTAAAAAAAGGTATTGGAACGAGAGTATACAACTTGCTTTGAAACGAAGGATTGATCTTGGTCAATACATAAATGGAGGTAAATGACAAAGAGTTGATTACGTAACCCATATCATGGGACTTGCATGCGACCTAGGAATTAATAATACCGACCAGAAACTCATTAATAATTTGAAGGATTATTTTGATAGAGACATACGTCGGGCATTTATCGGTCAAAACAATAAACGTTTGAGGCATTCTTGAAAGTATTGGCTTACTTTGATGAGGAAGATAAAAAAAAAAAGGCTCAATGAAAATAACAACCCGCGTTCTAACTAGTCCTCGGAAAACAATAAGTAGAGAAATAGGATGCGCTCTTAAAAGAATAACGAGAATGTACAAATTTTATGTTAAATCTAAGAACATATGTAAAACAAAAAATAGATTGAATAAGGAATAATTTTCATATGGATTTAAAATCAATATGAAAATGGAAAAATATTTTCGAGCATGTTTCATTTTTGAAGACCCATCAAAAGAATTATTATTTGATATTAACCCAAAGAATGATACGCGTAAAAACGTTAAATGCCCTGAAATACAGGTAGAAATTCAAGGGATTAAAACAAATGCCCTCATTGACACTGGAAGTGAGATCACTTGTATTTCACAACAATTGTATGATGACGCAAGGAAGGTATTCGAATCATGTAAGTCATTGCCGGTAAGGTAAATTATGAAAAGGGCTACAGGATTAAAATCGACCAAATTAAAATTACAAATTCAAGCGAGTACAAAGATTTGGATATTGGATTTTCGATTAATCTACCTGATAGTACCAAAATTGGTTGTACCGTGCATTTTGGGTTACAATGCGCAAAAAGAAATGAAAATGAGGATAGATGCACATGAAGACCAGGTTAAACTTTCGAAAGGTAAAAAAATACAGTACATTAAATACAATCAGCGAACGTACGAATATTCGGAATATTCAACGTTGACTATAACTGAATCGTATCACGATAATCACGGTGATCATCAATTGAGTGACTGTTTCTCTTCAATAGATGATTTAAGTGATCAGTTAGATGAAAATATGAAAACTAATGAAGAATTTATTTACAATAGTCCTTACGGATCAAATATTAACTCAAAAAGAAGGCGCGAGCGTTTAAATGGGGCAGAACTCACAGGCGCATTAAATTATGAATCTATCCTCGAAGAAGAGGAGATAAATAAAAAATTAAATAGATCTACTCATTTAAATTCGTATCAGAAGGAAAGACTAAAAAATTCAATGTATCAATATAATTGTATTCTTGAAAATCGATCTGGGCTTTATGTATCTTATAACCATAAATTTTAAGTAATGGATGAGTCGTTTTTCTTTATAAAACCATATCCAGTGCCATTTTCTTTAAGAGATAAAGTTAATACCAAAATATTAAAAATGCTAAATATTGGAATTATTAAAAAATCGACGAGTCCTTACATAAATCCCTTGAGGATCGTGATAAAAAGAGATAAAACGGTTCGTTTGCGTCTTGATGCACGAGAATTGAATAAAAGAATAAACGTCTCGTAAACGATCATGAAACGCCGTTGGGTATAGAGGAGTTATTTCCTTGTTGTCAAGGGATAAATTTTATCTCAAATGTAGATTTCCGACGTAGTTACTGGCAAATACCTTTGGATGAGGAAATTAAATAATTTACTGCTTTTAAGTGCGATGGGCACGTGTACGAATTTAATGTCGTATCATTTGGCGTAAAAACTAGTGGATCAGCTCTTATAAAGAGATTGCATCAAATTCTATACGAGCTTTTGTTATTACTTTTGTCGATGATATGGCAGTGGTATTATCAACATTTGATTCCCATTATGAGCATTTAATCACTTTTGTGACAGAATAAAGCTTTATAACTTGCGGTTACGTTTTGACAAATCAAATTTTTGCACAAAAGGAAATAAAATTTTTGGGACATATTTTATCATCAGAAGGTTTAAAACCTGATCCAGAAAAAATAGCATTGATCAAAAATTTTACACCACCAAAGAACATAAAACGGTTACAAGCGTTTTGGGTTTTATAAATTTTTATTACAAGTTTGTTAAGAATTATTCACAGTATACATTCCCATTACTCAATCTAATAAAAAAGAAGAACAAAACTAAATTCTATTGAAATGAATCACATCAGGCTGCATTTGAGCGAATAAAAGATGTTTTCGATGAAAATATTATTTTAATATTCGCGAATCCATCCAAACCATATTTTCTTTATATTGACGCTAGTGATATAGCTATCGCGGCGGTGTTTTCTCAAACGGATGATGAGGGTCACAAGCACATTGTCACTTTCTTCGGTCGTACTCTTCGTTATGCTTAAATAAACTATTCAACAACTAAAAAGGAGATGCTTGCTATTGTTTGGGAGGTCGAAAAATTAAGAACATACTTACTGGGCGCTTGCAAAATGTTATTGAACACTGATCATTAATCATTGTCGTTTTTAAAAAATTGAAAATTTGCAAATTCAAAATTACACCGCTGGAATTTGTCATTACAAAATTATAATATCACACCTTCGTACATTCCCGGTAAGAAAAATAATGTAGCGGATTTTTTGAGTAAAGAATATTATTCAAATAACGCCTAGTGTGATTAAATGATAATAGCACCATTTATCTCAATTAAACCGTCTATAAAATTACAGCATATCTTTTCTAATTTAAGTAAATATCAAGGTAACGATGAACTGTGTTTTAAAATAAAAATCCCTTGCAACGCAAAGACTCACATTTAACAAGAAGGTGGAAGCCTTATGAGGGTTTGATTTACAAAAAATCACCATCCCCACTAAAGATAGTGATCCCAGAATCGATTTTGACACAGCTGATAACACAGACACGTATTACCCAGGCCCATGACAAAAAAAAAGTGTCTGTGCAATTGACTAGACCTATACATTTTAATGTATTTTTCGACGCTGAATCTGAATTTGCAATAAAAAAGTAGGGTCCAGCTACTTTTTTATGGGGTTTTGCTCAAAAAACCTCATTTTTTACGGTTTTTTCATGGTTTTTTTTTAAATGAAAAAAAAATAAAGGCAAATTTTATTTTTTTGACTGCAGAATCAAATCCTACGGGAAAAAATACATTGAAAACCATGTTTTGAATTTTTTTTTTTTACAGAAATTTTAACCCACCATACGGCTATGAAAAGGTAGAAAATGTCGAAAAGTGAAAATTTGCTTTAAATTTAATTATAATGACATTAAAATCAAGTTTTACGATTTTAAACGAATTTATAAACATTGAAAATACTGTACTGGGGATTTTTGAGGTCACTGATTACGAATTTTGAGTCATTTTTTTCAAAAAACAACTCCTAGTCGGCGTAAGTGGACAATAAACGTGATATATTGATATTTTTTTCAAAAAATCGATGTTTTAGATACTGTTCTGGAGCTTTTCCACTACATAAATCACAAAACTAGAACTTTTTTCGACTCTTAATCATAAAGTAAGACTTGGAACTTATGTATAGCGATATTCATAAACTCCATTATAATATTTTTAGCTTCTTTTAAGAAGTGCCTTAGAGTTTTAATGGGTTAATCAGTTGAGTTTGTAGAATTTTCGCTAATACTTCGCAACTTCGACAGTGAGATGTTGGATACTAGATATTGGCGATATCTATTTTTATTTTTGTCTTCCAAAAAAACATTTTAAATAAAGTTTTAAAGTGTTTTACACTTACGCACACGTTTCTCGTCAAATGACGGGCGTAAAGGATTTCTGACACGCTTTCGACTTTTTTTTGAAGATGTTTCTCTCTTCATCATCCAGCAAAAATCTGCCAACATATTTGTACCCCATCGTCCTTAAAATCTGCGTTCAAATTCCTTCAAGTCTGGGTAAAACCTTTCTCCTTGCTCTTCACCAAATTCCCCGTTGTTCTCAGAAAATTAATCAATTCGTGAATCAAGGAAATGAAGCTTCAAGTTCATTAGGCAGCCCAGTTTTTTAAAGTTGCGTACCATTTTTTTTACAACAGTTTTGTGATTTACGTCTTTAGTGTTACCCAAAAATTTTGTTAGTACATCTTTAAAACTAGACCATGCTGCTCTCTCATCATCTTTCATAGTTCTTTCAAAGTTTTTATCTCTAAATAGAGTACGAATTTCGGGTCCATCAAAAATACCCGCGCTTAGTTTACCATCTGTTTTGTGGTGAAATTCTTGGCTCAAACATTGGTAGCATTCTTCATCTTGGTCTAATGCCTTGACAAATTGTTTTATTAAACCAAGCTTTATGTAAAGAGGTGGTATCAAAATTTTAAACAAATTCACAAGTGGCCCTTTTACAATATTTTGTTTTCCAGTTTCAAATGACTCTCTTGGTGGCCAAATTTTTTTTTTTTTAGTGGTTCTCTATCTCTACTATCAAACATACATAAATAATAAAGATATTTTGTTAATCCAGATTGTTGTCCTAGTATCATAGATAAAAATTTTAAGTCTCCACAGATTTGCCATTTATGTTCCTCGTATTTTATTTTTGACTAAACCAATTCAATGTTTAAATACCCATCTTTAAGCATAGTTGAATAGGTATAGGAGCGTTGAATATTAGCGCTAACGGTATAGGAGCGTACTTATTTGTGTTATAAAGAAGGACTGCTTTAAGGATCCGCTTCGACGAATCAATGAACAGGCGCCAATCCTTAGGTTTGTATGTACCTGATTTTAATTCGTCAATAAGTCCTTTTACGTCAATGCAGTAAACTAGCCCTGAATCTTGTTTGAAATATTTTCGAAAGGTTTTCTCTCGGTCACGATATTCACTTACTTTAGTTCCCTTTGTCAGCATATTTCGCTTTTTAAAGTCTGAAGCCATCAATTCAGATTGCTCTTTAGATAGGCCAGCCTTTCTAAATAAACCATTCAGACTCTTTTGATCATATTTTTTCACAGATTTCTCCACACCTACGAGTACATATTCTTCATCATCATCTGGAGAGAGATTTTCTTCCCTTTCGTCGGATTCGCTTAGATCTTCGGATAATGTGTTATCGCTTGGTTCAGTTTCTTTCACATTAATCTGATTTGTCGAATGATCGTCCACATGCAGAGAATCTAAACCTGTTGGAAAACTATCTCGTGATTCTTCATTTGAATGCAGATTTCAAGGACGATGGGGTATAAATATGATGGCAGATTACTGCTGGATGATAAAGAGAGAAACATCTTAAAAAAGAGGTCAAAAGCTTGTCTATAATCCTTTACGCCCGTCATTTGACGAGAAATGTATGCGTAAGCCCAAAACACTTTAAAACTTTATTTAAAATATTTTTTTGGAAGACAAAAATAAAAACAGATATCGCCAATATCTAGTATCCAACATCTCACTATCGAAGTTGCGAAGTATTAGCAAAAATTCTACAAACTCAACTGATTAACCCATTAAAACTCTAAGGCACTTCTTAAAAGAAGCTAAAAATATTATAATGGAGTTTATGAATATCGCTATACATAAGTTTTAAGTCTTACTTTATGATTAAGAGTCGAAAAAAGTTCTAGTTTTATGATTCATGTAGTGGAAAAGCTCCAGAACAGTATCTAAAACATCGATTTTTTGAAAAAAATATCAATTTATCACGTTTATTGTCCACTTACGCCGACTAGGAGTTGTTTTTTGAAAAAAATGACTCAAAATTCGTAATCAGTGACCTCAAAAATCCCCAGTACAGTATTTTCAATGTTTATAAATTCGTTTAAAATCGTAAAACTTGATTTTAATGTCATTATAATCTAATTTGAGGCAAATTTTCACTTTTCGCCATTTTCTACCTTTTTATCGCCGTATGGTGGGTTAAAATTTCTGTAAAAAAAAAAATTCAAAACATGGTTTTCAATGTATTTTTTCCCGTAGGATTTGATTCTGAAGTCAAAAAAATAAAATTTGCCTTTATTTTTTTTTTATTTAAAAAAAAACCATGAAAAAACCGTAAAAAATGAGGTTTTTCGAGCAAAACCCCACAAAAAAGTAGCTGGACCCTACTTTTTTTATTGCAAATTCGGATTCAGCCTCGAAAAATACATTGAAATGTATAGGTCTGGTCAATTGCACAGACACTTTTTTTTTTTTATGGGCCTGTTCGGGTCGGGGAAGAGAGCTTGGTGGGCGTGATCTAAAGCGAAGCGTTATCTGAGTCTCGGCAGTCGGCGGGATGTTGACTGTCCGCTGTGGTAGGACGTAATACGTGTGTGTATTCGAAGCGAAGCGTTGTCTGAGTCTCGGCAGTCGGCGAGAGGTCGACTGTCCGCTGCGGTAGAACGTAATGCGTGTGGGTATTTGAAGTGAAGTGTTGTCCGAGTCTCGGCAGTCGGCAAGGGACCAGCTGACCGTTGTGGTAGGACGTCGTAGAGTGTGTGTGTGTGTGTGTGTGTGTGTGTGTGTGTGTAAGTGTTTGCAGCGTTGTCTGAGACTCGGTAAACCAGCTGGTGAAGCCGCTGGTAGGACACCCTGTGGACCAAGAGAGGATGTGTGGTCTGTGTCTTCGTCATCAAGTTGATGTGTGAGGTAGCTCGTGATCGAAGGCGTTTCGTTGTAGCCAAGTGCTCTCGTGATCGAACCGGGTTATCGTAACCTAGGAGCGAGCCATTCTCTAGGTCGAGTGCGGGAACTTTAGGTGTGTGCGTGTGCGTGTAGGTAGATGTTCGAATGCGGGGTATAAGAGCAAAAGTGTGTGTGTGTACTGCGAATTGCGAGTTAGCGCCGGAGGTAGCGTCGATTCTTTAGAAGTGTTCAGTTATTGTAAATGAAATAAAGAGTAGTCTAAAGGTAAAATTTGTGTTAGTGTATTTATTCGTATGAGCGTGAAATATTCACATCCTGATCATTTTCCTCGGGAATTGTCTGCCTCCCGACGGACCGTCTGCGGCGGGGCCTCCTCTAGGTAAGGAGTCTACATCAGGAGAGCAGAGCTGAGCCAAGCCAAGGCGTTGGAGAGAGTATTGGGTCGCAGAGTTTCGTTGTTTTAGGTGTCGTTTGTGATCGGAGGCGTTTTAGTGCGTTGTATCAGGACGGCTTCGCGTCGACGTGAAAACGTCGATTCGGGGCTGAAAATGCAATGTTACACCGGGAAACGGTCCGGAGGCGAGATATTCACCATTCACCATGGTATCCGTACACTGATACTCCGAGGGTAAGAGTCAAGCTACCCGCAACCAGCTCTCCATTATCAAGAATAATAATAAGAAATAGCTGGAAGTTTTTTCAGGGGCATTGTCAGTATTTATGTTCCCTACTTAGCCATGAATCTCATTGCTTCTTTTAAGGGCCACCTAAGGTTAAACTACCTTGCCAATAAATACTTTTTTACTACCATTACCGGCAACGATTTTAATACTATATAAAGCCGGCCACTATTAAATCAAGCCAGTCATTTACTGGCAGACGTCACGAGTAGAGTTATTAGTCGCAAGGCTGAGAACTCTGGCGATTGACGACCCTAACGAAGCTGGGACCTCTGGCCACCCAGAATCCTACATTACTCTCTTGACTCTAAGTATTTAACCAGGAATCACCGATCCTTTCCGAGGTCTGTGCTAGGCGAACCCAACAGCTATGAAGGAAAAATAAACTTTTCTGCATACCTTAGCTCAAAGTGCTTAATATCTGCCCTACTCCAAAACAGATAATCAGCTATTTCAACAAGGGTATGCAGAAAAATAGTATATGCACCACGTTTGCTTACTAGGTGCGTAATATAGTATTAGCAAACGGGACAGTTTTCAACGGGCAAGCAACACGAACGAATCTCCTCACCTTAGATCACTAAAAAAACTGGGTCTGCAAAGAAAGAAGGATTTTCCTTCCGATCATTCTGGTACTACAATAACAGGCCAGAGAATATCACCCTGGTTTGGAGGCAGTCACGGTTGCTGAAAACATTCAAAAAAGAGTTTACTTGTATAGCTCACTGGTCTTGTTTAGGGCCATCAGACATCTTACTACCTTGCCAACAAATATGCTAGAACTTAGCAAAGTTCACAAAAAACAGCCTTAGGGCTTAAAAAAGTCTTAACCATGCTAAAAGTTGCAAGAAAGCGAATTGGAAGGAAAACTTTAAATGCGTCTAATGTATACAATTTTAGGCGTCAAGAAACTGATGCAGAACATTTATCGAGATTGAAGCAGCAGCATCGAAATCGAAAAATAAAGAATTCATTAAGTGAGAGATTAGCTTTTTATTATAACCCTCACAGTAATTTCTTAAATATTCCAGATTTTTAAACTGATAGAATATGTATTTGTATTTTTGTGGCGATAAAAAATGCAGAGATGAAGCTCCATGACTTTATTGCTCTGGTAACAAAGTTCTGACATAAAAGAAAGAAATTCTTCGATTATATATTTTTTGTGAGTTTTAAATGTTTACAGCTATGAAAAATAGCCCTTCTCATAGATTATACGAAAGAAATCGCTAATCAACGGCCCTTTTGAGCCAACTTTTATTTTATGGAACGTATGGTACTTTTCAGCATAATTATTTTTTTTCTTTTTACACTTTATTATTTAATTAAATAAATTTCCGAAAAAAATGTATTTAATAAGAAGATTTTTGTTCTGAGAAGTGTCAGGAATAGATTTAGAATTTTTAAGTAAAAACGTTTTAAAATATATGTTAACACTACGGTGTTCCATTTAGTGAGTTTCGGGCAATGGTAATCAATATGTATTTTTACATAATCCTTTACTTTTTCTAAATCTTTCATGCAAAACCTTTCTGACATTTTTCTTTTAATTGTATCCAAAGTCTTTTGATTTTTGCTGCAAATAAATAAATCATCAACAAAAAAATAATACACAATTTATCTTTTCCATTATTTATAAAACATAAGCAGTTATCAATTTTACTATTTTTAAATTTTAAACTGCTAATAAATTTATTAAAGCATTCGTACCTGGCCCTAGAACTTTCTCTCAAACCGTACAATGCTTTCTGCAATTTACATACTTTATTTAAATCTTTTACAAAGTCTTAAGGTTGTTTCCTATACATCTCTGATTTAACTTTACCATTTTTGAATGCAGTTTCAACATCCATATAATCAATAATCAAACCTTTATGACAACAATAAGATAAACAAATTTTCTAAGTTTGTATCTTAGCTACAGGTAAATAGATATTTTTAATGATTTCTTTCTATTGAAAACCTCTTACTACTAATCTAGCTTTATGTTCATTTTTGTTTATTTATTATTTTTTTTTTTTAATTCATTGTACATCTAAAACTATCTCATCTTCTGGCTTATCTACTAATACCCAAGTCTTCGTCTATTTAAACGTCAAATTTCTTTTTTCATCGCATTTTTTTAATTATCAAATTCAAAACTTTCTACAGCTTATCAAAGCCTTAAGGATTTTCTGTACTACAATAATACACATAAATCGTATTAGGTACATAGTTTTCATCAAGTCTCGCTGGAGGCTTTGTGTTACTTGTCGGTCTACTTTTAATATTACTGTCTTCATTTGCATTTTCAAATTCATTTTCAATGTTTTCATAATCATTTTCATACCCAGTATCTTTGAATTCGTCGCTTGACTCGGACTATTTATCTACAATTTCATTTTTATTTAACAGTTCATCATTATCATTATTCTTCGATCCAATACAGTATTCATCTTTTTTTAACACATTAACATGTCTAGCTACAATAATCCTATTGTTTATCACAACTTTATATCCTACGTTCTCATAACCTACAAGGACTCCTAAATCTGATTTTCTATCCCGTTTTGACCTCCTTATCTGTTCAGGTACACGTACAAATACCCTGCTTTCATACATTTTTTAATGTTTAACATTAGGTTTTATACCATAGAACAACTCAAAAGGATTTTTTAAATCAGCAGTATTTGCAAGTGTCCTGTTCTTTAAATATGCTGCCGTGCATACAACTTCTGGCCAAAACCTTCTATTAATTCTAGCTTCAGATAACAAACATCCAGCAATTTCCATAATGATTCTATTGTATCTTTTAGCTGTACCGTTTAAATTATGTACATACGGTGGATATGCATCTAAAATAATTTCTTTTTATTCTACTTATATAAAAATTCTTTTATTCATATATTTCTTTCCGTTATCACACCTTAATTTTTTTTTCTTTTTCTAGTAACATTTTCAACTTTGTTTATATATGACACAAAACAATCATAAACTTTATCTTTTGATTTAATTAGATATACTCTATCTATTTCACTATAATCGTCATTAAAAGTTAATAAATATGTTCTCCCATTTAATTCTATAGTATTATAAGGTCCATTCAGTTTAGTAAATACTATTTCTAAAATTTTCTTTGCCTTTTGTTGATTCTTTTCAAACGGTAAATTGTGCATTTTATTTTCCATACAAACAGCCCATTTCATATAATCACTCTTAATTTCTTTCGGCAGACCTTCTGCTAATTCATTTTTACATAAAATATTTAAATATTTAAAATTTACATGCCCTAAAATACGATAACATTTTTCATCTCAAGATTATCATTGTTCCCGGTACTCATAGTATTAACGGTCATCTTATAATCATTTCGAATTTTACTTTGCATTCTGTACAATTTATCTGTTATGTACGCAATAGCTAAAAGCGCACCCCGACTGTTACAAATTTTTGCCGTATTATTTTGAGCAACAACTTTATTCCTATCTGTAACTTTTGATAAGCTTTTTAAATTTTCTTTTTTTTCTTTAACATAGTATACATTAGACATTTCAATTCGCACTTATTTATCGTACATTTTAAAATAACTTAAAATTTTTCTTATTTTACAATAACTATTACAGAAAGAACCCCTATAATAATACAAGTTACAACAGATATAATTGTTACAACAGGAATTCTGATTATTCAAGAAATAAAAGCAATGATTACAATAATCGGAATTGTAACTGCAATAACTATAAAGATAACTACAACTAAAATTAAAATTATAACGTCGGCTACAATTATCATGAGATAGGACCTACGGATAAAAAAGATAATTCACCCGACGGAAGCAAATGTAGTCGAAGTACAGAGCATTGGAACTCACAGGACGCTCGTCGTGCTCCCTAAGTGCCAAGCAAGCCCCGAGAACAGATAAATCGATAGAGCGTACATGGAACATTAAGAAAGATGCAGCTGAAGGAGAGAAGGAGCCATCAGAGTCAAATATAATATGCATCGGAAGTAAATCTAACGAGATAACATACCTAAATAAGTATGCGAAGGAAACAAAAAAGAAAGTACTGCTAGAAGCAGACCCTGAAAAGACTCCTTAAATTGCTAAGAACAAACAAATAGTAAAAATATAAAAATTAAAACATATTGCTAGTAGCCCTCAAGCTGACGAAAATAGCATTAACAAAAACATGAGTCTACCTTTCCACAGGGTAAACATGTTGAGTACAGGAAGTACACCACCATCGGTAATATTGAGCAGTGACAAGCTGAAATTATATTGTGCAAAATTCTACGTTGCCACTAGCACCCAAAGAACAATTATTAGGAAAAGCTGTCTTGATACAGATGTTACGTCCGAACTTCTATAAGTGAAGGGTGGAACTCGTAGATTCGTTCTACAAAACAAATGAATTTAATTTTTGTTCATCAGGAACCAGCCATCGGCCCAAAGGCCTTATTTGCTTTTACTTACAGTATACTTTTCTTTGAAATCGTTGACTCGGCGTTGTGGTGTTAGGTTTCACCGAGCGATGTGTATGGAGTGGTGTACGCTGAGCTGGCGTTGACTTACTGTTAGAGTTTATGTCTTATGCCATACGGTAGTAGCGTATCTTATTCATCTTTTTATCTTACGTCCTTGTAAAGGTCTTTGTCATACAGTGTCTATTAGTTTTCCTCGATATTCAATTTATTCATTAAGGTAAGAATTATGTGTCAATCAATTAGAATTATTAGATTTTGACATGTTTCATATAATTTAGCGAATGAAATGTATTTAAATTGAGAAAATTAATTTAATTAACAACCAAGTTATTTCTTATTTGATGATTTAATATTTAGAAAAGCGCGAAATAGTTAATTTTACACATGGTATAAATAAAAAAGTTTCAGATTCGCATTTACAATGTTATACAATTTATAGTTTCCTTCACTTAACTTACTTCTATGATTGTGACTGCACGTTTGAGACGACTAGAATACCTCTTAACAATACTATAATTACTCTGCATGTAGTCCCAGATGACTTCCCAATCAAGATGGAAGGCATTATTGGCTGAGACACTTTTAAGTTAAACAGTGGTCGCATAAGCGCCAAAGAAAATTATTTGGTATTGAAAGGCATTGGAATCTCGCTATGGAAACCAGAATTTTCTAAAACCCCTGCTAAGTCGAGAAAAATTATATTTTTGTGCATAAAAGATGAAAGCAGCCACGTACAAGTCGGTTCCTCTACAAAACATAAGCGAGGGAATTCTATTCGGTTATTTTATATTATACAAGATAAAAATTCTAAGATACACGCGGAATTTTTAAATATAACAGATCAACAAATTGACGTACTAATACTAGAAATATATGTTTTTGAATGTAAAATCAGACAAAGGGTGGAACCATTCCGCATAGCTAAGGACGACGCTGAAGGTTTGAATGAAGCCATGATTAGACTTTTTAATATTAAAAATTCGAATGAAAATATGTAAAAGAATAAAGTTACTAAAAAAAATGTGACAAGCTTTAAAAACAATTATATGTCAATAATAACGATATTAAAAATCCCAATGACAATCAAAAATCAGACATAGTGGCTTGAGTAAATAAAATAATAAAAATTGCTGATATATATTCGGCTGCAACACAGAAGAATTAGACCACATCCGAAATCTTATAGAATACAATACTTTCCTATTTGGCGTAGACGATAAGCCACTAAAGGCTGCAAACGGACTCTAGTATAGAGTAACAACGTCAACAGAGAAACCAATCGTTGCAAAAAGAGTATTGTACCCAATAAAACTAAGGGAACAAATGCAAATAGAAATATACAAGTTATTAACCTAAATATGTGGATTGTCCCAAAAAAACTTGAGACCAAACGAAAAAAAACGCTGGAGTCGTAACAGACTTCCGGCTATTAAACCAGAAAACAGTCACTATGGGCTATCCGTCGCTATTCCGCTATTCCAGAATGAAATTTGGCAAACATAGCAGCCGCAAAGTATATAACCGTGGTAAATCGTAAAAGCGGGTTTTTTCAAGTGGAAATTCACGAAGAGGATGCTCATAAAACAGCGTTCTCAGGTCCGAATGGACACTACCAATATCAGCGGATGCCGATGAGATGCATAGACTATACCCCGAGCACATTTATGCGGGTGATAACGCTGGCACTTGCGGGCTTCCAAAGACGTGAGGTAAAGGTATACATAGATAATATCTTGGTATTTGCGGAACATTTGGAAAAACACAAGAAAAAATTTAAAAAGCTTTTAAAACAGTCAGCTAACGTAAATTCAACAATAGAGCCGAAAAAATGTCAATTTCTTAGAAAAAAAACAAAGGTCCTTGGACATATTGTAGGTAACGGTCAAACCAAAACGTATCCAGAAAAATAGAAGCGGTGAGGAATTTTTCTAAATCAACGAATACGAGGCAAATGAAGCAATTTTTAGGTTAGCAGGGTACTATCGGTGCTTTATTAAAGGTTATGCAAAAATAGCAAATCGCTCTCAAAACTCACAAAAAATCGTTGAATTTAAATAGCAAGAGCCTGAGAAAAAGCGTTTACAATATTAAAAGACGCTCTATACAGCACGCCAGGACTCACAGTTTCAGATATAAACGACCCCTTTGTTGTAACTGACTTATCGGATTATGCAATAGGCATAATCCTCAGCTAAGGAGACACAGTAAAAGATCGTCCTTGTGAATATACGTCTAGATGCTTCAACAGCAGCGAGCTACGCTATCCCACATGCTATGAAGAGCTGTCAGTGATTGTGTTCGCAAAAAAACAATGAAGGCCGTATTTTTTTGGACGTTATGACAATTTTACTGTACTTATAGATTATGAGCCTCCAAAATACTGTCCTAAATCAAAAAAGCCTTATATACGGTTTAACAGGCTCAAAGCGGAACGACGAGGCTACGAATTGAATATAATATATCAGCCAGGCATTTTTAATAAAGCACCATACGCGCTCTCTTAAAGTCTAATACTTGAGGAAGGAGAAGCAAATCCTGAACGGTCATCTTAGATCTATGTTAGCTAGCAGATGAACGAGAGAATGAAGAACTGGCTGATAGCGACGGACCACCACGGCTGGTGAGTTTATTTAAAATGCGTTCAACTCTTAAAAAGAGAAATGAAGGTAAGCCAAGGAAGTAAATAATTGTTGCTCAGATTCAGGGAACTCAGATGATAAAGTACAAAAGAAAAAACGATGTAACAACAAAATTAACAAAAAAAATTAGATAAGAGTGTATATAGACAATCCGAAGGTGAAGCTGACTCAGAATTTAAAGGAAATTTAAGACTACGAAAGTAGGATACTTATTTAGCAAATATCACAAGGAAAAAAAAATCTGACCACAGAAAAATACTATTATAAGACACCCGACAGTAATAACCAAAGAAGTCAGAAATGCAGAAGAAAATAGTATAATATTATAATGACCAGCAGACGAAAGACTAGCGTACATACGCAAAGAAAAAAACATGGGAAAAGGTGAAGAAATCGAGCACACTCCTTATAAACTAGGGTATAGTAAAGAAAATATAACACAAAACCTATAAACGTTAGTTGGATGCGCTTCATAAGGAAATCCCAGATTTTTTTTAATGCTGTCGAGCAATCGGACAACTCAAAGAAAATTATTATGGCTTATTGTGACACACCGGTGACAATGCATAGGAAATCCGAGCCAGAAAAACATTAGAGATTCAAACTAGCCGAAGCAAGTGTGACAAACAAAACAAAGAGTAAGGAAATAATAATAATAAATCCAGGTGCACTAATGCACGGGGTCACCAGATACAACAGGGGAGCCTATCAACAGAAGTGGCCAAAAAGATAGCTAAAACTCTCAGTGCTATAAATACCACAAAAATAACGAATGCGGGTGCAGGTCGACAAAACGAAAACAATGAGACTTGGAGCGACTGAGAGGATCACGCGCAAGATGTAATGCATGAAAATAACAAGCAGCTGCCAAATGTACCGAGTAAGGTCGAATCGAACCGACCGATGCCGAAGAAAAGGATTCAGAGCGGACCGTCAAGTAAGGAAGTAAACGATAGCGTGCGAATGAATGACTCAGTGCCGTACATGCAAATAAAAGAGGGTGCAGGAAAGGGCGCTGGAACAAATGGAAAAATCAGGGCAATACTTGACGATTCGATAGACAATTTCCAAGCAAAAATTAGACTAAACGGAGACTAGACGGATTTTCAGGGATTTGAGCGTACTTTTAAGAAAAAAATATTAAAACATTTTTTTTTTTGAATTATAAAAACGTACAGTGTAGTTTAAAATTTGTATTAATCGAGCATTCTGCTACACTCCCCCAATTACTAAAGTCATAAAGATCCTAATACTCCTCACCTACCAAAAAAATCAGCAGCCAGAAGAAATGGACAATCGTTCGACTGGAAAAATCGTCTGCTGTGGAATCACAGAGAGAGCTATGATTGCATGATTGATCATAATATTCCGATTGAACAGTGATTGAAGATTTTGTACGTAAAAAATTTGACTGATAGAAAAATAAGAATTTAATGTACGTCAAGCAAAAACACGTGTGCACGGGGTGCAAAATATAATTACCTAATGATAGAAATCTATTATCATAAGTAATTAACAGATCATGTTAACCCTAATACATTGGGTGCAAAGATTCAGTATATTTATTCGGTACGTCTTCTCTTTCTTCATTTTAACATTTCGCGTCCAAGTGCCTTTTCCAATGGGGTCCTTCACTACTGATATATTATAGAATGATTTAAGGTGACAGGCGCAAAACACCAATCTTAGAACCAATGAGACGTCACTGAACAATAATTTGGCATTCAAATCAGTAATGTTACAAGAAGGAACTGAAAGAGATATAAGTAGCGTACAGACACACGAGCAATGAACTGCCAGGCAACGATCCAATCATGCAACCCAAAAGTGCTTCGTGATTAAACAGAAGCCAACAGCTTATTGAAAATCAATGGAAACGACGACGGTGACGATGATAATGATAACGATAATGATAATGATAATAGTAATAATATTCAGCTGAACGCAGTAAGACCTTGATCAGTACATCCTCGACAACACTAATTGAATACGTATCAGTTATAGTTACTAATACTATTAATACTAAAATAAAATAAATGTGTAGAAATCGAATAAAATTACGAATGTGTTGTAACTTCAATATAGTAAGAATTGTATTCTTATAACAAATATTTTCTAAGGTATCGTAAAATATATATTGTTTACGATAAGCAAAATAAAACAAGAATAAAGTGAAAAAATTTGTACATATTATACGAATAATAAAAATAGCAGTAGCAATGATAGCATCTATAAACAAGATTAGCAATAAGACACAATACTAACATTAATATTATAAATAAGTTAAAGCAGTAAGTCCTTGACCCTTGACATCCCTGACAATAATTATAAAAGCAGAAATTATATAAATATGACTTGACTGTAGCGATAATACTTACTACTTGCTCTCATAATCCATAACATAACTCCTCTCTCTCTCTCTCTCTGTATGTGCGTGTGTATGTGTGTGTGTGTGTGTAAAAAAAAACAGTAAAAAAAAAAGTTACACGTAATAATGTAAAATAGAATCTAAAAAAATTTGAAACTTTCAATTGCATGAGGGAAGCGTGTAAATATGAACAAACGTGTTTACACATAAGATATAGCGAAAATGAATCAGTAGGAGAGGATATGGCTTTTGAAACCACCCTCTTTTATCTAACTGGAAATAATATACAACACAAACAACACAACACAAACACTACCCTATCACAAACATACAAGTTAAGAAGAAAATCGTTGCCAAGGACGTTGGCATCACAGCCTCAGACGTTTTAAGCACGATAGCATATAGCTATGCGTCCCTGCGACCCTTCTGGACTGGGCCCTAGAAGGTAGGGAAATAGAGAAGAGAAGCGATAATAGAGAAATAGCGAAGCAAGGGAGAGTTAAAGGGGGGATCAGCTAGAGACATGAGAGTGATAGGACCAGGTCTGCAAGACCGAAAGACAAGTGTGAATTCCATCATAAATAAAAAGTTCTATTAAAGTAATTTAACTACAAACTGCGTCTTTATTAACTCACGACTTAACGTAACACAATTAAAGTAAAAAATCTAAAGGGTTATTCAACTTCCTTCAAAATCTTGTATGAGGATAAGAACCAAAAAATTTTATGTGGGTGTAAATAATTTTTTATGTGTAGAAGCTTTATAAACAATTATTTATTATAAGAAAAAAACCAACATACCTTTTGTATTAACCTACTTGATTTTTATTTATACTCAGTAATATTTATGAAATATATGTAGAATATTATGCATCACATATTATACAATTTTTACAAAGCGATAATCATATCAAACTTACGGCTCGTTTTCAATTGCTTCAGAAATCATCAAGATCAACACTCAAGAAAATAATTCTTGCAAAAAATGTTTCATGCTCGGAATGTCACTGAAGACACACTAGTGTTGGGAACTTAAATGATTTATGAACATAAAATTAGAATTCATGGTAATTTGTATTTAAATAGCATAATTTAATTATGTGATGTATGAGCCAACATTAGCCGTAAATTTTGGTTAGATCATTTTTTTAGACTCCTTTCGAGCTAAAATTAAAGCTTGTTCCAAGCACTTCAATTTAAGCTCCAAAACTAAAGTTTTTGTAAGCTAATTAATAATTATTTAATATGAGCTCTGATAAAGTCTAAAATGATTTTCTAGTTTAAAACTTGGGTGGTTTAATAGTAGTTTTCCTACGAGTTTGAAAGTCCTCAGTCTCTGTTTGCGAACCGAGAGGTTTGCGGCCCGAGCCGAAGGCGAGGGACGTAACGAGGTTCGTAAAGGAGACTTTTCGAACGAGTTCCGGAAAACTGCTTTTTCGCCCGAGGAAGTACCAGCCTCCCAAAACCACCTGAGGGCGAAAAAGTAATTTTTGCAGAAATCGACCAGAGATTTTTTTAATCTGGAGCCTAAAATTCAAAATCCAGTATTTTTCAACGGTGTTGACAGTTTGAACCTAATCAGTGCTCAAACGAAAGCTTATTTCAAGCACTTTGAGAGGCTTTGTACATAATTTCTATGGCTTATGTAGAAAAAAGTCGTATAGTAAATTAGTTGTTTTTTTTTTTTTTTTTGCAATGATCAAATTTTTTTCTACTCTTGGGCCATTTTTCCGAAAAAGCTAAAAAAAAGTTAGTCTTCCTTCACTTTTGGCATGTTCGCGAGTTTTCTCCTGTTTTCAAATGTGTGAGGAAGAAAAAAAACCGTATCTTGTAGGTGTGCCTAGAATTTTACTTTTTTAAATAACTGGGGGCTTCTAAGTGTACATTAAACGTGGAACTGCTTTTATACACGTAACCACACGTCATGATCGCTCGCCTTGCGTGTGATATAAAATCAGTACTTAAATTACAGTTGATTCCATCAAATCCGTTGAGATATGACATTTAGATGTCATAACACTGTGAAAAAGGTGACTGGTAATTTTTTTAAATGTTTTATATTTTTAATAATTTTTTATGTGGATATTGTAAGTTAAAATGTTTACAATAAGAAAAATTAGTACTTAATGATACTAGCACGCGTGTGAGTCGTGTAACCTTGCACGTGTAGTGCATCCAACTTTTTGTCACAGCGTGTGCGGAGAACGATATTTAGAGCTATATAATGTGGCTCTGCAAAAACTTCGATGTACACACGCACAATATTTAAAAAAAAATAGAAATATCTTCATGTTTAAATAAAGAATTATAAAAAAAGCTGAAGAAGCTTGGTGCCAATAAATTGGAAGTGGTTGTTCAGTAGGTTTACCATTTACATTTTAAGCGAAACTTCTTTTCTCTTTAGACTTTCATTTTAAATAAATAAAAAATTGTTTTACAATTGCACACCATTTATGTGTATTTTTCATTCAAGATAAAAAACTATCCAATCTAATCTGCATAGCAATATCTAAAGCACCCTGTAGTGACTAAAAAGTCTGTAATAATTTTTTGATTAATCAAAGATAATTATTTTCCTGGCCAATAAGCGTCTGAAGTTGAAATTGTAATTATGAGCAACGAAAATTATTTTTATTAATATATTGTATGTAATCTAAATACTTTTTCCAATGTTTAAACATATTCTTTTGATGAACCATGTTGAAATTAACATTGTTGAAGGATTTACTTGGTCAATCGAAATTATGTGTGTATTTCCTTAAGTCTATGATTTTATATTAAAATTTCTTATGTAGTACTATAAGGGTACAATGTTTAAATTTCTAGGTAACAAAAAAAATTTTGCTCACTTAATTCTGTTCAATCTTAATCGTTCAGTTTATAAAGTTCATCTGCATTAATAATTTTGATACTATTTAGAATTTTTGGCTTATCAAGTAATGTCATATTGCTGGTATATATGGAAAGCATTGTATATATATGCGTGTGTGTGTATGTATTTTTTTCTCATGTTTTAACTATGCTCGTTTTGTTTTTAATCCGAAATATTTATCGTTTTTTTTTTTGTACATTGTATCTCATTGTTCTTTTTTCTTTTCAATAACCCCTTTGGAATAGTTATCAAATTATTTTTGTAAACTCTGTTCATCATAAATCATGTGCAATCTTAGTTTTTAAATTTACTTAGATACTATAGTCTTTTAAATGACGACAGTAGCAATAAGTCTCAAGACTGCAGTCTCAGGTTTTTAGTAGGTCAAAGTTTCTAGAGTTGTGCATCACTTGTAATAATTGAGTTTTTGATTTGACTAAAAAGTCAAACTTGAAGAAGTACTCCATGTCGTAAAAAGAAAGCAAGATAGACCAAAAATATAAATTTGTATTGGTTTTCTGAAAAGGAAAGAAATCGCAGCTTACTAAAAGAGAAGTATTAGTTAATATTTAAACACTTAATTTTCATTGTTGTCGATGTATCTTAACGGAATAAAAGTGAGAAATTTGAAGAAAAGATATAGTATGTTAACACAATTATGATAAATGTGCAGAAATTGTTTAGTTCCAGAAAAAAAATTATAAAAATTGTTACATAGAAAAATTTAACATAAATAATCAAAATCGTGCACTTTTTTGTATGAAACAAATTTCAAATTAAAAGATAAATTTTGTTTTATATTTCACTGATCACTGCCAAAAATAGATGCTGTAACATATAAACACTAAAAAATTACATTTTAGAAATTAATTTTTTATAATATTATTAATTGAAACAGTCACTAAAAAAAAAAATGTTTTAAAATGATAAAAGACTAATCATAAACAGTCCTGGGTAATCAGACAAAACATTTTTGTACAAAAATTAAATTTATTATTTTATTTTTCCAGAAAAAAAATTTATCTCTAGCTTGGACTAACATTGCACCTGTTTAACTGTCAAAAAGTGTGATCAGCCATAAAACTTTTTATTTACTTTAAAATTTAAGCAATCGAAACGTGTTTCATAAAGATTGAAATTAAAATAAAAGAAGTAAGAAAAAAGGCTTCAATGATTTCACAAAAAACCTTTGGAAAAGTAAGATAAGACTTGACGTGACCTATGCAATACAAGAATTTTTTTTTGGACACAAACTGATAGTTTTGGGCGACATTTTTGTCGAATATTCCCCGTTAAAAAAAAAAAAATTAATCGGAGCATGATCATTGGATTGACCTTAAAGTCACCATTCTATTGGTTTTTACATCGTATTTGAATACGGAGTGTTTATGTTTTCTTCAATAACAAGCAATTTTTAAAGTTGTAATTATACATTGGAGATAAAAAAATGAAAACATCCAGGAAATTGGACAACATAGGATACTTGCGCAAGAATGTTTGATCAAGATTCTTTATAAACTAACAGCGTTGAACTTACGACTTATAATAAATATAGTTGTTTCTCAAATTACCTCAAGTTCTTCTAATGTTGTGAAACGTTGATAGGTACACATATATTTAATTAAACATAGTACTTGAAAAACATTTTTTTAAAAACAATTTACAGTTTATTTTTATAATTTGTACATCCTATTCAAATGCCTTTAAAAATAGTCTATTTTAGGAAAAGGTTTTTTACATTCACAAACAGTTTTTATTTTTTTTAATGGGATACAAGATGTCGATCAAAATGTATTTGTTTTTTAAATGATCATTACTAAAAAAGACATTTCTTGATATAGAATTTTGGCTTTTTTTTGTCATACGCGTATGTTATGACTCATATTTATTTTTTTTAATTTTTGACATTTTCTTAAGTATTAAATAGATATGGAAAAAAAATTTGTGAAATTATTTACTTTTTTTTTAAATGAATAAGAATTTGTAGTAATTAATACCGAAGTTATTACATATTTAATAATTTACTCATAAACTAAAACAATTTGAAATCACAATCTTTGAGATAAACTAGAACTAAAGTTCGTTGTGGAAGTATTAAAATGAAAATCTCATTTACTAAAAAAAATAAATAAATAAATAGTTTTGTCAAGCATTTACACGCCAAAATTTTTACTAACTACGTTTTTTTTAAATCTCAATTATTTTCCACCTTTCAATTATAAAATTTATTTATTTTTTAAATGTAGCAGAAATTATAACCAGAAAAAAAGTTGGAATAAAAATTTTTATACCATAAATTACTTTAAAAACAGAAACTGCATCTTTATTATTTTTTATTTTACACAAAAAATAATTTTCTTTAGCGTTTTGTTGAAATATTATTAACATTCTCACTTAGAGACATACGGTTAAACTTATTTATAATACCCTACATTTTTTAATAAAAAAAGAAAGAGGATTTTTTTGACGTCATAAAAAACGGATACTAGCGAGGTTAACTGGCTTCTAATTCCGTAAGCTTATTCGTTGTTTTTTTGGCCAAGTATGATATGACCAGGTTATATTCTTATCTACGTGCAGTAACAAAACTAATAATTGTATTAGAAATTTCAAAAAAATTAGCGTATCATAGCAATTCCTTATAGTAGGTTTGAAATTTGCTAAAAAATTTACACAAAATAATATTAAAAAATTTTACATTTAATAAAATTAACCATAAAAATATATAGTTCTTGAAGTAGTGCAAATAAGAATTTACTTTTTCTTACCATGGGCCTAAAGTGCAACTGCCGCTTTGCGCCCTTGGGTCACACTTTGCGCCCTCGGGTCACACTTTGCACCCTTGTAATCACTTTAGGCCCATGGACAGAAAAGTTTTTTGCGCCCTCCGGGCCCAAAGTGATTTACTGGGCGCAAAGTGTACCCACTTTGCGCCCTCGGTAAGAAAAAAATTATACGCGACTCGGGCACCAACCTACAACAAGCGAGCCCTTCGGGCGCTTATGTTTGTACTTTGTGCCCTAGTGACGTAATGTACCATTATTTTGATATTTCAAGAAAGTTAAGAGATATTAAACAGAAGATGCAACCCTTCAAATAAAGCGAAGAAACGAAAGACTTGTTCCTCATATTAAGTAAAGTAAAAGTTAAGTAGAAGTTGTGGGGTTAAGGAGATTAATCAAAAAATTTAACTAAATCAAGTACGAAAAAAACTTTAACAGTTTTACTTCATTTTGAAGGTAACTAAAGCAGGGTTTAAAGGGTATCAGAGAGCATTAGTTAACCCTGTTGAATACCGGACAAACTAAAATAGTTTTTACTGATATTAAGAAAGGCTAAGAGGGGTGAAGGGATATATTTAAAATGAAAGTGAGCTAAAAGGAAACAAGGCAGTATTGTAAAAATGAGAAGGGCTGAGGGGGTAAATGGGTATTATAAAAATCAAGGGGACTGAAGTGAGGCTAAAGGGTTTTATAAGAATGTGGCAACCCAGGGGTATTATGAAAATAATAGCAGATTGGGGGCTAAGTGAGATTTCTTAAAAAATTTAACCTAATTAAATTACGAACAAACTGAACTTATTTTATCTTATATTGAGGGTGGCTGAGGAGGAGTTAAGAGGCGGACTAAGATTGTTGAGGGAGGCCCAAAAGGGGTGGAGAGGGTAATTCAATATTTAATCCATTTAAAATAACAAAAAAATAAGAGAATTGAACCTTATTTTACAGTGGCTAAGAAGGGGTGATTGGAGTGAGGATGTATGTAATGACCTTGTAAAATTACTTTAAATACAAGTAGACATGCATACAGCAGTATGTGGGTTTTCGTTTGTATACGTAATGTATAAACACTTAAATTTGTATTTATAAACTTAAACTGCAAGAATTTATACACATACATGTATATACAAAATTATTTATCAATTTTATTTTAAGTGCATCTATGTCCACATTTATTTATATCCGCTGTATGTATGTGGGAGTGCGTGTATGTATATTATTTAAATAAAAACTTGATTCTTAATAAGCATTATTTTTTGCATTTCTTAACTTACTGGACCTTTGTGACCAAATTATAAGTACTATAGACTTTCTGAAATATTTATCAATGCATCCATTACTGTACAGTAAAGGCATTGCATTATACATAAAGCTTATTCTACTTATTGTGTCAATACCTCTATAATTTTCGAGCTCTTACTTTTTCAATCATAAACTTTCGCTCTTTCTTTTAATACGGACCTTTTTGAACATTTTCGAAGTTCCTTTTTTTTTGGTGTGTTACGCGTGAATTAATAAATCATTTTACAACATCCAAAAATAAGTATTGATTGCTAAAACTAAACATTTAATACAATGATATATATTTTGAAAGTTTTAGATGAAAATTTTTTCTTATATTCATTCGAACTCATCCAATAATTCTTTGAATACTCCTGAATAAAAATTGTTTCAATTCGATGAAGTTTTTTCATAAATACAATTAATTTAAACACTTGTTTACATCAAATGATTAAGAATGTCTTAATGTCGAACGTAGATCTGCATAAATATTTGATGTTTTCCGTAAATGCTACTGAACATTTATTTGCGCTTAATTTATATCCATTGAGAAGCATTTTAGCTCCTTTGGGGTAGTTTTAATTGAATCGTTTTTGTGTTTATATTAGTAACTATTTGAACAATAAATGGTCTATTCAATACTGGCATAAACTGAAAACACACAAAACCATATAACCTTGAAAAAAGTACAAAACGTGTTTAAACTCATCAAAAGACTGTCAAATTATTTTTTCTTTTAGTTGCAATAAAAAGAACAGATAATTTTTACGTCGATAATGACTGCTCTCTTTGTTTATTATCTCTTTATTAATTATCTTCTAGGTATGAATTGATAAACAAGTGTAGCCCATTTAGCAAGGAGACGATACTGGAGATCCCTGTCGGTGCTGAGGTCGTCGCTACACTTACTTGTTAATCAAAATAATTGTACCTTACAGAAAAAATAGTTATTTTTAACGGTAACCTATTCTATTGCGACTATGAAAAAGAAAATTCAAATAGTTTCGTTTGGTGTGAGAAATAATTATTTAAAAACACTGAAACAAATTTAACTTATTATAAATATATCTGGATTGAAAAATCATGGAGTTAAAGTTTCTCTCTGTTTTTAGGTATTAATTGGAACTTTTTTAGTTCTACAAAAAAAACTTTAAGCACCTCTTGCCATTTGTTAGAAAAAGAAAAAAAAATTGTATACTTTAGGAACTTGCACGATCAAAAAATAATGATTACTACAAGTTATCTTTAAGTAACATAGAATTTAAACAAAGTCAATTTACTGAATTTAATTACTTTTTTTTTGGAGACAATTTCATCATTTTAGAGACTACATTAGTATGGCTGGTTCTTTCTGCTAAAGACTGAACTAAATCTGTTTTTCACTGTGTACAAATTCCTACATAAATTCCTACCTTGCCTACCACTATTTTGCAAGTCTGCCCATTTTAACACATGTGAAGCAAGTAAAATTTCGAATCCACTCTTGATAAGAATTCCAGGCATTAATAGATTCCAAAACAGCTGTTGTCTAGGGTCGTAGTTGATTAATTTCCCAAAAACTTTTCTCTGAATTATTAATTTCTCGAATCTTTATTTTCTTAACATTGTATTCTTAAATATTCATACCCCCACATTCTTATATCACCAAAAATTGTTACCTCCAATAATGTTTATTTGATAAATTTTTACAAATAAACACACTTTTGAGAAAATAAGTTGGTGTTTTGTTGTTTAAAAACGCTTTACAATTATAAAATAAATAATCTAAGTAGCCCTATCATTTAGTCCCAATATATAATGAAAACTGCTTTACGATTATTACAAAAATGTTTTTTACTACCATACATGTAATGAATATTTCAGGTCTGCCGCCTGGTATGTCACCGATATCTCGTCCAGGGCCACCAATGGGTCCTTCTAATATGAGATGTCCTCCACCTGGTCTAATGAGAGGGAATCCATCTCGACCTTACTAAATATTAAAATACGTCAAATTTTTTACAAATAGTTTTTAATATAAATAAAAAAAAAAACTATGAAGTGATACTGATTTTGTAATAAACAATTAAACTGCATTGCCATTTCTTACAATTTGCTTCTTTTTTTATAAACTTCGTATGATCAAAAGTACATGTACAAGCTCAAATGCATAAAGAATTAGTCAATAAACGACAGTACTGCTTTAGCCTCTGCATTAGTTGCTAAGCTGGCAAAACTTGATGTTTTACGAAAACTTATGGAATAAAGAAATCTCTATCAAGTGCACAATCGTATGAATGCAATAAGTGGTAAGTAATGCGTACATAATTTGGAAATATTAACTTTAAAATTAACTAGGAATGTTTTTCTAGGGCAACGTTTTAAAATACGGATGTCTAATGGGAATAGAATAATAAAAAAAATTAAACAATTCAATTATAAGCTTTTACATCCTGCACTAAAAAAAACAAATTTGTTTTACCGCTTGTCAAAAATATCAATTAAAAAAGGGAAGTATCGAAAATAGAGGAATGGATTTGTTTCATTTCTCCCTAGAGTAGCGTGCTAGCGAACTCAGCTACAGGCATAGTACTGTATAAGTAAGCACAAAAGATATCGATCAACCAGAAGAGTTGAACTATCAATCGAAAACAAACCAATGTGTTCCTTTACTTTCGATTCCTTTTTTTTAATCGCGGCTTAAAATAATTTTGAATTTTAATGATTTATTAAACTTGCTTCTTCAGCAAGTGTTTTATACACGTGCAGAAGCGTATCGCAGTTGCACTTGCTTTCGTATGAACAGCTGAGCATGTATGTAGCTCTCAAATAATTGTCTGTAATTCAAAAATATTAAACTTCTTAAAACCATACTTCAAGAGCATATCCAGTAACTTGAGTAACACACACTTTTTCAATTAAGAGACTTTAATTTCTCAGATAGAAACAAATATTTAAAAATATTTTTAAGTTTAAATTGCTTGTTAAAAATAATTGTGTAATAAATTGTATCATACTTTTTCTCTATCAACTAATTTTATTTTACAAAAGCTAACTGCATCTATAAACCTGTTAACAAAGAAAAGAGCTAGAGGTGCATAAGTGTAATGTACAAAATAAAATTTTTAGTTTCGAAATTAATCAAAAGATTGATAATTTATCTTTTAAGCCTCAGCCATATCAAATGTAAGCATAAACGTGTTTATACAACAGACTTGTGAGATTTAATACTCAGTCTAATTTATTAATAAGAAAATCTCAGTATTTAAATATCTATCAAAAATGTAGCTTTTGAACATTCTAGCAGATTACTAGTGTAACAATTTTTCGAAATTTAAGTTATGTTACTTCAACACAAAATTATCCTGGAAAATTTAAACAAAGTTTTACTTTTTTGTTATACACGATTAAAAAAAAAAAAATTGGCTCAACTTTCGAAAAACGCTGTCAAAACCAAGTTTTAAAGTTTTGATATGTATTTTTGTAGCTCACAATGACCTTTGATCTACTCTAAAATAATTTAATAAAAAATGATCTTTCAAACCATGCTCATGAATTTTTCTAAAATATTTTAATAATTTTAACGTAAAAAAGAAAAAAAGAATAAACGTGGAAAGTGCAGATATTTAACTAGTTGTATGGACTTTAAATTTGTTCATAAAAGTCGTTTAGTATTTTTTATTCCGTAAAATACATCGTTCTAACGTATATTCCTACGCATAATGTAACATTGTTATTAGATTTTTGATTGGATGCAAAAATTATTTAGAAATCATCAAGAAACATTAAAAATAACGGTTTTTCGATTTCAAGATTACGTTGCACCAATCAAAAAAGTGTTACAAATACGTTGGAGTTGTCCGTTCTATAATATAGAAAAATCAAATTTTACACACCTTATGAAAAAATAATTCAAAACAGCATTTTGGAAATAAATTCTAATGCATACTTTTGCTCTAAAACACTGAAGAAGAAAAAATGACGGCATTTTACTGCTGAAAATCGTTAGTACCCTTGAAAAACAAGGGAGAAAAAGAGCAGAAATAAAGTAAAAAATTCGTGTATAAATCAAACATTTTTGTGTTATCATCCATCTCTTTAGCTCCATACAACTTACTGTTAGCTAAAAATATTTAGCAGCAATGTTATAATCCTACTAAACAATTTACCAGTTCAGAAAATTTTAAAAAACAACTCATACTCGTGTAGAGTATATAAATGTATTGTATAGTTCTCATAAGTTTTCTTAGACGTTTTAAAATTGAGATGAGTGACACAGGTGTTAAAAAAGGTCAAATAAAAATAAGTACTACATTCAATTAAAACGACGCGTGTCACCAAAACGGTGTCATAAATATGACAGATAACAATGAGTAACTTGCTAGCCCATTTAACTAATCGTCCATGAAATTGAAAGTAAGAAATTCAGGATGATGTGAAATATATAGTTAGAACATGCTTCCCAAAATTATATACAACAGGAAACAGGTCTCTACTTCAAAAAATTCAAGAAAAGTGCTAGAAATTTGTCAGAAAAGATAGAGGTATCGAATTTACAGGAGAATGCACGATTGAAGTGCTCAATAAATTGGTTGCTTACTTACAATTAGTCAGTCCAGATACTCCCGAGCATATCACAGTGTCAGAAAGATACAACCGAACCATTTAACGGAAAAGTAGATTGCGTATATTTTATGCGAAGGTACCAGAAAACATGAGACTTAACTTTAGTTCCATGATGAGAAAAAAATTTTGTGACTTTAATTTCTAACTACCGTTCACACCAATAGTTGTAAGTAACTTTAATAAAACAACAGAAAATTAACGTACTTTTGGTGCTAAAAAAAGCAACATGGTCCAATGCAAAAGATCAATTACTTTTTTTTTATAAATTGTCAAACTCAAAAATTAAGCTGGGTTCATACCTTAAATTTGAATTAATTTTTGAAAGTGTTGCTTGGATAAAACATAATAAACACTCTCTATTTTTATTAAGAAAAAATAAATTTTTATATTCAAGTCAGAAATAGCTTTTATTTTATTTTATTTTATTTTTTCTATAATTTTTGAACCTAAACCAATGCAAACATATCAGCCAACTTTGATTAAATTGTAATACTTCAAATGGATTTGAAATAACAATAAAAAAATACGAATTTAACAAAAAAATTGCGCTAGGTTTATTGGAAATGAAAACACGAAGAATTCACGTTTTTTGCCGTAACAGGTCTTTTTACAATTATTATAACTTGAAAATTTATAGAATACATTGGATTACATTCTATAACTATGCTAACAGTTGTAAACTTCTATTATTTGTAATTGTTTGTGAAAAAAAAAACTTTGAGAAATTGCAATCTTGAATTTAGGATTTGGCAGATATGGGGCTTTTCTACGCTACTTCATTCCACTTCCATTCCAACTATGTAGTAGGATAAAATCAGCGAATGCATGACCGGAAAACTTTAAAATCTACAAGCTCTGGTTTCAAATTTTTTTTTATTGACAATAAAAATACAAATCGTAAATTAAGTTTAAAGGTAAATCGGAACATGTATAACGCTTGTAATGATGTAAAAATGGCCTGCGCGTCCAAAATGCTCTCGCTAACGTAACGCATGTACAAGGAGCCTAAATTTCAAGCTTCTCCGGATTTGTTTATTTTCGGGAGCTGTACATACGCTGAAAGAAGGAGAGGATGATGCCAACGGACAACCAACTGTGCCGTAGAGACACAACAGTGCCAACGGGAAAGGGTTAGAAAATGCGGACGCGACCACTAAAATAGCAGTAGCTATGTCGAGAGTGACTGCGAAGGATGATACGCAGCAGCAGCAGTGACGATGGCCATGGTCAAAGCGAGAGCTCGCGAGTTAGTCTCAATCTAGATGCCAAAGCTCGAACAGAGAGTTCCGGTGATTTTCGCGGATTATTTCGGGATGCGTGGTACAAAGAGAAAAGAGAAAGTTTTCTTCAAGGTACGTAAAGTGTTGAGATAAAGGTCTGTGTACGAGTTTAGTAGCTGCTATGTTCTCACAGGACGACGAGATCTCTTGGTGAAAAACGATGGAAGTGGCGAGGACAAAAAGAAGAGGGTAAGAGAGCTAGCAAAAAAGAGCGAAACCATAGAAAAAACGACCAACTCGAGAACCTCAGACGCCATCGTGTTGGGTTGGACTCGCTGACTTTCAACCAGAAAGTGAGGCTAGCTAGAAACAGAAAAAGGTAGTGTGTGTGTAGACGAGACGGGGTATTCGAGAGACCGTGAGAATTTTACTCAGAAGTGCCGCTAATATTAGAGTGTTTTGCCATGTTTAAGGATAGATAGAAGAGAAAGAGAGAGAGTGAGAGAACGAGAGTAGTGTAGACATAAAGGGAGAAAGTAAGAGATAAGGACGAAAAAGAGAGAGAGAGAGAAAATAAGCAGAGCAGATAGGGACAGAGAAATTAGAGTAGAGTATACAGAGAGAGAGAGAGATAGAGAGAGGATCAGTTGAGTAGAGTGGCGTGGGATTGTGGACAAAGTGTGTGCATGTAAGTGCGGGACTAGATCAAGTAAAAGCCCCTCCTGGCCCAGAACAAACAAGACGTAGTGGACGTGTACTTGTGATTCACGTGGTGTGAGGTAGAGTCGCTACAGCGCAGTCCAAGTGACGACATGAATCTAAGTGTAGTGTATAGTATGTAGCGTAGAGGAATACTGTATATTAGGTGTTAAGTAATTAAATAAATACATAGATAACTATTTCTGGCTTTTCTAAATTTATTAAATCATCAGATAAGACATAACGTGGTTGTTAATTAAATTAATTTTCTTAATTCAAAAACATTCCAATTACTAAATTATATGAAACATTTCAAGATCTAGTAATTCTATTTGATTGACACATAATTCTTACCTTAATAAATAAACTGAATATAGAGGAAAAATAAAATAGACACTTTATAATAAAGACCTTTATACGGACGTGTGATAAAAAGACGAAAAAGATATGTTACTACCGTATGGCATAAGACATAAACTCTAACAGTAAGTCAACGCCAGCTCAGCGTACACCACTCCATACATATCATTCGGTGAAACCTAACACCACAACGCCGAGTCAACGATTTCAAAGAAAAGTATACTGTAAGTGAAAGCAAATAAGGTCTTTGGGCCGATGGCTGGTTCCTGACGAACGAAAATTCAATTTATTTGTTTGTAAAACGAATCTACGAGTTCCGCCCTTCACTCATAGAAGTTCGGACGTAACAAATTGGTATCTCTTGTGAGGAACTAAGCCTTTTGTTTTACTTGGAGTATGCTTTAACTAAATCAAAATTTTTATTGTTTTTTTTCTTTCTAAATTTCTTTATCTATTTTCAAAAATTTTTTTCATTTAATGGATCAGACACTTGAGAATATAAGCAAGGTAGCAGATGTCGCCAGAAGGGTACAGTTCCTCGAACAGTACCACAGGGCAAGGGAAGCCGAAAAATCACTTAAATTCCTTGAATTATCACGTAACGTAGCCCTAAATAATTCAGCGTCACGTATAAATCAAGCTGCCTTACACATACCCATATATAGTGGCCAAAATACACAACTCAGAGATTTCTTGCAAGTTGTTAAAAATGGTAGGTCCCTTATCTCAAATGCGGAAGAACCCATATTTTTAAGAACAGTCATTTTCAGGTTAAAAGGTAGAGCAAGAAGTTGTCTAGACGGTTTAACAATAAATACATTAGACGATCTTAAACACCATTCAAAGGGACACTTTGCTCTTTCTTAAACTTACGCTTAATACATCACCGACATTAATAATTCTTAAATTAAACAGGGAGAAACTGTTTGTGATTTGCACGAAAGAATCTCCCTACTCATTAATGGAGGCACTGGAGCAGCAAAAATAGAGGCCGCTTCCAACAACATTCCTGAGAACCAACCGCTTGATTTTAAGTTATATCTAGAAATGGTTGGCCGTGAAGCATTTACGCGAGGCCTACCCGATAGATTCAAGGCTAATATGATGTCAAACGTAGCAAAAACGTTTGCAGGTGCCTTATAGGTAGCTTTAGAAGCAGAATAAGTTGGAAAAATATCATACCCCAACACTAACGCTACCATGTACTATCAGAATTTACACATGTACCCTACAGCAAGACAAAATATATCAGTACACCAGCAGGGCAGACAAGAACATTTTTCACATTTTCAACCTAATCAAACTAACACCCACTATGTTGAGTTTGACGATCCCAACACGTACAATCACAATAATGTATCTTACTGTTACAATCCTTATGACACACAAACTTTTCCTACTACATTTAATTTAGACGGAAAAATAGTATCACACTCAGCTCTTCAATATAATAACGACTCCATTGATCAATCTGTAAAATTGTTGCAAAAATTAAATGAAACAATCTTATCAACTTTTGAACGACTCGTGGAAAAATCATCGAAATTTCGGCCCCACACAACCAACACAACACCAAAACCAATTATTAGCCTATTTGAATTGCTCCTTCTACACAAGCTTACTGCAGTGTGTGTTTGGTAACTCATTTACTTCTCCAATGGGAAATTAACCCTGCACTTGCAAGATCCTTTAGATACCACGTGAATCGCTAAACGACACTAGCTTTTGCTCAAGGTCAAACTTTTTCAATTATCTGCAAAATTTCAGACCCAGTTCTCTTCAACCAGGCCATTCTTTAAACATGAACGGTGGTCGTCGCCCAGACGCAGCGGCGAGCAAAGACCTGAATCAGCGTCTACTGACGAACCAATTTGTGCAATTGCCCGAGTGTCCATCGCAAGAAACATAGGCAATACACCTACAGCAAGACTTAAAATTTCACAATTAAATAAAAGTGAAGTCACTTTTATCATGAATACAGGAGGGGACGTCAATGCTATTAAAATATCTTCATTACTACCAAATGTTATTGTAAATACTGATACACAAATTGCTGTTTTTGGATTAACTTCTCAAAATATCATAACATTAGGAACAGTAACGTCCAACATATTTGATAAAAATCACGTTTTTCACGTCTTAGCACAAGAAACACCCCTTAGTGAGACAAGCATACTAGAAATTTTTTTTTCTAACCGAAAAATGAAGAACGGGCTACGCTTTGTTATGACACAAGAGCCTTGATACTATAAAGAAGTCGCATTCCATCTATAGGAAGAATTGTAACAATAAGCGATGAAGAACGTGGACTTGAATTGCTTGATACAACGACAGAATGTATAAGTAATGAAAATGATTTTCACGAAATTATAGATAATATTGGCATAAATAAAGAAAACTTGGAATCTCTTGCAACTTCTAAACATTTTAAACCTACAGGAGTAAACTTTGGTCAAAATCGTGTATACAAAATACCATCCAGAATGAGAGTTCCCGTAGAGATCCCTGTCACACAAACTAACAGCCACGAACAAGCATACTTGCGCTTGATAAAAACTACTCCTGGTATATTCGTAGGCAAAGCAGCTGTAATATACGATAAAGGTTGCTGTTTTACGATGGCTTTAAAGACTAGAGAAGAGCCAGTAGAAATTGAGATCCGTCTGCAAAATCTCATACCTTTTAATGTAGATGATTCAGAAAATTTTCTTGACTCAGATTTTAGTGATGATGTTCCCAACATAACAATAGAGGAAAGAATTAAATATATATTACGGAAAAACTTTGACGGCATCATCATGATAAGACAAGCTATAAACAACTTAATCGAATAGTAAAAGAGCATTCACATCTTTTTACATCAAAGGTGATGCTGCTCCACATACGTCGTATGTACAAGATAATATACCAACGACTTACGATAAACCTGTTTTTACTAAACAATATAGATACCCTTCTGCTCTACACAAGGACGTTAGAGATTAGATTGATAAATTATTACAAGAAGGAACCATTGGTTATTCTTCTCCCGTACAATAGTCCGCTGTAAATTGTCCCCAAAAAAACAGGACCCAACAGAGAAAAGAGCCATCGTCTATCAGATGCTGGTTTTAAAGTTCAGCTAGATAAATGATATTATTACTAAAAAGTCAAAAATTTGATTAGACTTAGACTCAGGAAGGGAGCTTGAAAGATTAAAATCAGCCCTGTGTGAGGCCCCGGTACTTGCATGTGTCAATCTCGACAAATTATTTATTTTAACTACTGACGCATCCAACTTAGCTCTCGGTGCTGTTTTAAGCCAAGGAGAACCAGGAGCAGATCATCCTGTATCCTACATGTCTCGCACTCTTAATAAATGCGAAAGAAATTACTCCACTACTGAAAAAGAGTGTTTAGCAGTAATAGCCTTCGATATGGGTTGAATCAATAAAAGACCCCATGAGTCGCCTGAATCGATAGAGAGCCAAACTCCACGGGTACAACTACACCCATAAGTACAAACCTAGACGTTTGAATTCAAATGCTGATGCTTTATCACGTTATCCTGTAGATTCTTAAGAAATAGATACCGTAAAGATAATATAGATTTTAAGGGGAGGCGTCAAAGGGTCAGAAAAATTTCAACATCCAGCGGTAACAGAAGCAGTCGTCGCTCTAACAGTTCGAGCTTTGACAGCGAGTCTGGTAATTATAAAACATTGCAGTCCCGTATGTTACCCTTAAAATCTATATTAAAAATCCCTCGACAAACAAAAACATCTATTTCACTTGCTAATAGGGCCAGTGACATACACAATCGAAGCTCAAGTAAGCTCGAACCCACTACTACAGCGAAGCAAGAAACAAGAGAAAAAAAGGGCCTTAAAAGTTCTCCTCTCATTATACCGCCAGGAATGAAAGGAGGGCAAGGAAAATTCACCGGACCATCAATAGCTCAAAGGTTACTTAAACGCCGAGCTTAAGAAAAACGGAGTTCACCTCCTCCTGACAGACCCACAAACACTTCAGACTCTGACGACACAGAAATTCTAAGTACATCGGAAGATGAAGAAAACCAGCAAGCACCGATGCTCCAAAGAGATAAATCTCTATTTTCTAGCCTGTTGAACACTAAACTAGATTCATTATCAATTTTAACTACAACCGATAATGAGTCACAACAAGAAGCTATTACTGGAGCCAGTGACTTAAAAGTATTTAACCTATCAGCACAACCATCAACTGCCGGGACTTCAACAAATAAAAAAATCGAAACTGCACCTTGAAAATCAGTAGGATTCAGGTTTGACACTGACTCATTAAGTACATTAGAAGACGAAATGGTGGCTGAAATGAAACAAAATCCAAAGCTGCAATCCACTGCTCGCAGATCAACGCATGAAGATGCTTTGGAAAGCAGTTTGGATGAAAATAATTATAAACAATATCCTTTAACTAATAGTTTGCAAAATACAAATTTGGTTGATCCATCTTTATTTTGGGATTATTACATATCGCCAGCAACCAAAGGAAATAACGAACCAGAGTCAACCGAAACAAATTTTCAGAATTTAAAAACTTCATCTAATAATGCACTAGACTAACCAATGACTCTAAAAATTCTATAGAAGAAGGAAGCTTTCCAATAAGATCAAAATCGCCTGTAAGACGCTCCAAGGCTACATCTCCGGTAACAGGAGACGATGTCGATACTATATGGAAAGAGCCTAAGGTTTTCATCATTGAACAAGAAGATAGCGAAGAAGCTAGAAAGGAAGAAAAAAAGCATGGTAGTATACCCAATACACCTTCTCATTCAAGTGCAAAACAGCGAGTCACATTCATAATACAGCATAATTCCCTGAAGCAGAGTAACTTGACACCGTCTCCTTGTCCTACAGCCGCATTTGAAATGTTAAAGCAGCAATGGAATGCCGAACGCGATGACCAAGTCACTCGTAAGGAAAGCACTAAAATTAGACCTATGATAAGAACAGAAATGGATCACCTTGAATTATTAAGCACACGAGAATATGTAACATATGCAGAAGATAACATTACAACGTTCATTTCAGCTGACTTGACGCTCAATTCTACAAAAAATATATTATTATTAGATTTTAATTATATTTCAAAATCCGAATTAAATAAAACGCTACCTCAAGTAGGTGACGTGATAACAACCAATTATAAAAATAAACTAGTATTTTGTTTAGTTATCAAAGAAAGAAAACGAGATAAATTATTGCTTCAAGATCTTTATTCATGCTTAGCAGGTTAAGCCAAAGCAATAGAAACTAAAAACGGAAACATCGAGAGTATCCAGAAAGGGTGAAATAACCGATAATTTAGCCAGAGGAATATTGCCCAAAGCAATTCATGAAGAACTCAGTCATGTAAACATTAAAATAACTGTATGTTTCGGTGAATGTGCTTATTTATCAAACGAAACGAGACAACAAAAAATGCCACAACAGTCTCTTCGGTGGACATAAAGGCATGAATAAAACTTATAGAAAAATACGAGAATTGTATTATTGGGAGGGTATGAGAAAAAATATTGAAAATTTTTGTACGACAATGCAAAATTTGCCAAGAACAAAAACTAACACGGATAAAAACAAAAGAACCTATGATGATAACTGATACTCCAGCTGAAGTTTTCTTGAAAATAGCTGTCGATACTGTAGGACCCTTAGCAACAACAACATTTGGAAATAATTATATATCAACTATACAATGTTTATTTTCAAAATACTGTGTAGCCGTAGCTGTACCTAACGTCCGAGCTATCACAGCCGCATACGCTTTGGCAAGACCCTTCATAGCGTTGTATGGTTATAATTATCTTATTGATTTGATTTGTTGTTTAGGAGACGTGCATGAAGAAGCTCAATATTAGCTCATCAAATGTAAACATAAAACTAAACAAAATCATGATAAACATGCTAGACCTTAGAATTAATACGTTGGTATGAAAGTTAACACAATAAAAGAACCTCGGAAAAGAAAATTAGATAAATACTACAACGGAATCTTCAAAATCAGTAACATAATTAAAAATAATAACAACATAACACTTAGATCCGAAAATGGAACAATAATTATCAAACATTTAGATAAAGTAAAACGCTCTTACGAATGAGATCTCCCTTGTGTTTCAGGAATCTCAACAACGTAACAAGATGATCCTTAAACTTCTCATAATGGGATTTATTATAACAAAGGAACTCCCAGCATGTATAACCATGACCACCCTCCTTGGAAAAGCTTTTATGAAAATCAAGAAATATCCAACAATCCATGGAATTTATTATGAGAACCAGAATGAAGTTCGTGTTATCAACACACAATGGGTAATAACCGTACTTTTGGATTGTAAAAACCTTACAAAGTGTAACGAAGAACTAGGTTTTCAAATATATAATTTGTCCAATCACTGCCGTGAACACCTAAATACGAACCAATGTGAAATATTAATACCTCTATCACATTTAAAACAATTACTTGAAAACATCAACTTATTACAATTTGAGGTACAGTAATTCTTCGCACCAACTATTAAAGTCTTTGACTCGTCAATTACCGAATCCGATAGTATGAAGAAAAGGGGAGCCCCTCTTGAACTCGTGGGATGGATGTCTAAGAAAATTTTTGGAACAATGGACGCAAATGGTAGAGAAGAAATAGCTTCTGAATTAAACAATATCCAATCAAAAACGAAAAATATTTCTGATCTTATCGCAAACCAAACGCATATCGTCCGATCATATTTAGAAACTCATCACAAAGAAATGGATTTAACACAAATCGATAATTTGAAACTTACACAACGAATACGGGAGCTAGCCATGAATTCCACGTATTTATCAGAACAGAAGAAAATTGATACAATATCACGATCCATTAGCATATGGATGATACATTTCCAGGAATTCTGGTATTACATACTGCAATCCTATAAAACATTAGTTAATGCCATCGAGACTACTGCCGAAAGTCATCTCCATCCCCTTCTACTTTCATTCGAGTAATTGACTCAAATAGTAAAAGAAATTAACTCATTTAGTTACAAACATTCTCTACCAATAGATGAAGCACGAATCACCGTTGCTATATAGTATAGCTTTGCCCGTAAAACAGCTGTAATAAATGACGGACGATTAGCAGTTACAATTACATTTCCTTTAATCGGAAACGATAAATATAGTGCTTACAGAATGAACCCACTACCTATGCCACAAAATTTACACCAAAACTTGTAAGGTTACGTCAGTATCAAGCCCAAAACAGACTATTTAATGATAAACCACCACCAAGGAAATTATTTTTTAGCTCATAAAGACTACATAAATGACTGTTTACACTATGGTCGTTTACTACTATGTGAACTCACGTATGCAATAATGGAAAAAATCGACGATGTTACTTGTGAATTTCTCCTTTTTACAAAACCCAAAGAAGAAGCCTTAAGAAAATGTGAAATTATGTTATATAATTTGGAAAAATCATATTGGACCAAGTTTAAATACACTCAGAAATGTCTATATTCTACCAGAGATCTTCTCACACTTCGTCTAATTTTTTATTATGATTATGGCCAAGAATTAACACTCAAGGGCACCAGACTTCTAATAATTAGCGGACAGTGCTCAGCACATTCTCGTGACGTCACTCTATATGGCATAAACTTAATAAAATTAAATTACAAATATATCTACAAACCTGAGTTAACCCTAAATTTATCCATACTGATTCTCAAGATGCACTTCCTCGCATTACAAACAACATACCTGATTTAGAGGAAGAAGAGCAAATCATTATAACATCACTACGAGATATAGATGAAAAAATGAGGGAAATCGCAACACATTAAAAGGAAAAATCCCTAGAAAAACATATTTTGCTACAGCATTTGGAGGATACCTAATTATAGTAATCATCATACTCATAATTTACCAAATGCGTTTAAATTGGTCACATAAAATCGGAAGCCAAAGGATTCATGCTGCAGATCGTCCGATATCCCTAAACATAAGGCAATCAGTCAAAGAGCCCGAATTTTTTTGCAACTTCAGCAAGACCATCAATGCAACCTGTACCTACTCAAATAACGTGCTGCCCTATGGACACAGATGCTATTTACACTCATATTGCGGGGACCAGAACATTACCCTCTAAGAAAAATATCAAATTACCCACACAAGGCACAAATTAGCATTATCATACACCTATATTATTATTGTTATTCTCTTTTCCGTATCTCTCCACCTTTTATTTTTCTTTTCCTTCCATCCTTCTCACCTAGCCAATTACATATATATGTATATATACATTACCTTATATGCAGTAAGAACGACGGCTGTATATGCAAACATATAAGTATGACGCAGTTCGGCGGCACATACGTGCAATTGCACGGATACGGGTGATTGTCTGTGCATACGTGCGTCTGACGATGCAGCAGAATATTGTATTTCAACCTGCCGCTCTCTCTCTCTCTCAGAAAAAAAGTATATATGTATATATATGTATTTTTTTTTTTTTATAAAGAAAGAAAAACAAGTGAGGAATATCCAAACCCCTGACAAAATCAAAGAAGAAGAACGTTTCACACACGTATACATTTACCTAATGAGCAGTGGAAAGCAGCCGCTGTAAATAATTCGGAAATTTGGCGCAGTAAAACAAACTATGTGCGGCAACACGTACTATTTCACGCACGTCAACTGACGCATCAAAACATTTTACTTAATTATATCTACTTCACATTTTTCTGTGAGTCATACGGAAATCGGGTAGTTAAATAAAAATCATAAGAATTTTTTTTTCTATATAATCATAAAATCACTTATAAATAAAAAAAATAAAAAGAGAGAAGAGGGAATCTTGTCTTTAAACATATTATTTTTCATTTTTCTTTTGCTTTTTCTCTTCTGGTTCCTTAGCTAGGTCGACTTCCCACACCAAATATTCACCTACATAAAACTTAAAACTCGAATATGTGGCGGAAATTCCCACTTCTGGGAAGGTGTCAATTACCACCTTAGCCAGGGTAAATAAAAAGATTGAACACATCCTCCCCGGACGCTTCCCTAACCTTTGGCAGCTCTAGCTCAAGGCGCTGCTCACATACACGCTGGCTCACCTTTCGTAGCCATCCTGTCCTTTGAACCTAAAAAAAAAAAACGGAAAAATTCAATACATTAATATCATCGTTATTATTACAATTATTACTTCTATTAAATATTAATACCTTCAGTTCTGGCACCCTCTTTATTGGAAGCAATACTATTTTAACTGCTTACACTTCATATTCAAAAAGTCGCCGCAGACCATATATTTCCTTGTCTCTAATAAGCACACATAACCCGGATCAACTATATACTCTAATTTTTCCTTCATCATATCTCGACTTCACTGCAGGTTTCGACGAAAAAACCTCGGCATACAAAAATGTTGTATAATCTAAAAAAAAGGGGGGGGATGTTTATTACTGAACTCTCATTACATAGAAAAATAAACTTATCTACTCACCCCTAAACGGATTACAATATTCCGCCTCCGAAAAAATAGCTTTAATTCTAACTTTGTGTCAAGTCCCACCAAACGAAATACTTTATTCCGCACCCAATTGGAACACCTTTCGTCTCGGGTGTACTCTAACAACCGAAACTAAAAAAAAAAAAAAAGTTTTTTTTTACACAAATACTAATACACTTTTATTACGAACTAAAACCGTATTTTTTCGTCGATACATCTTTTTTTTTAAATATATATTCTGTCAACCGGTCTAAAAATCTACACGAATAGAACTGAAACAGAAAGCTTTGTTTTTTATACTCACCTTGCAAAACTGCAATTCAACAAAAATTTGAGAATGTTGACCACAAGATATGTGTATATGAAATGCAGCTTTCTTTTTTTTAACTCTTGCAACTCACTATATTAAAAATTATTTTCATATAATTTGATTCAATCAACAGCCAAGTTTTGCCGATACAATTAACTGATATTTGTTACTTTATTGTGAACTCCGTTAAAAATTTACATTCGTTCATAAGTTCATAATATATGACTAATTAGAAATTGGATCGATCAAAACTTTGTAAGGGAATAATTTCAGTAGTTAAAATATACATAACTAAATTTCAGTTAATTGGTTTCTAAACTGAAATTCTTTCCACAATAGTTGAATGTCAGCAACGTCCAAAATTTATTACCAATAATACCTAAATGTTAAAACCCTAAAAAAAAAGAAGTGAAAAGAAGAAGTTTTTATAATCAAATAAAATTTTACAAAATCTTTTTCACAAGTTTACGTATACTACTGTTTAAAACTAAACTCTTTTATTGTATTACATACAACTTGTAAACATGAAACAAATCATATGCACGTGCGAAACGATCAACGGAAGATTTCACGTTTTCAGTATGTATTTCCAACCACTGACCTTCAACAACATTTAGTTCAATACTAGTGCATTGTAAAGTTGTGACAAAAATCTACAGTGGAATTCATGTCTTTCAGTTCGCAAAAAGCTTTTCAAACATGTAAAACATCAAAAATAATGAACCTCGTAGTTTTATAACACAATTTTACGCAGGTTTAAAAACGATATAATAAAAGCGTGAAAGCAACACTGCAGTGCATTCTCTCACTTGATTTTATTAGAGCAATGAAGCATTACGGATCCCGCAAAAATATCGCATACAACATCAACGCCATTAGGATACTTTGTGAAATGCAAAGCATCCACACCTACTGTATAACACTACCGATTAATTGTATTACCGATTTGTATTAATTCATATCTAAAACACAATTTTTATGTCTTATTTTTTTAATTTAATACTTTATACTACTAGAAATATGTATATATATCATAATTGTGTTCGTATTTTAAGTACTTGACATAGGTTCGACTATTTTTTTTTATTTTAATTTTATTTACAAATTATTTTTCGACGAGGGTGTCAATCAGCTAAGGCGGGGGGTGGGACATCCCACGTCATATACTTAATATTTATTAATTCAAAACACAGAGTTTTGTTTTCAAATTATAAAAAGCAAAAGCTCAGTGAACTCGAACTATCGAGAAGTAAACTTGCTTCTGCAATCGCGTGACATATAACTTACTTATTTTGAAACAAGCTACCGTCGCAAAACTTAAACTAAGCGTGCAACCTCAAATAATCTTATAAAACGCTCATCTTACAAAATCAATTTGCACAAGTACACCAAATAATGTGATTAATCAACTACTTCAACATTCTTTACTGCGGATGTACGCAAGAAATATCGTACACAATTTCGACAGCAACTTGTACTAAATGTAAAATCCGAGAGATCAGCAGTTTTAACCATCAATTACTGTAAAAATATTGCACCACGAATGTGCTCGTGTCAGTCAAGGATAATTAGGTTAAGCTCTGATTGGTCGTTTGGATCTCCAACTTGACGCGTTCTCCTTAAACGCAAGATTATAAAAACTTCTCGCACATAACAATATTCGCCTTTCCTCTTCCATCATGTGCTCCAAAGTAACTATAAAGGTTGGAGAGTAAGTTCTGTTGCGTCTTTTAAGCGGATGTAAGACTTAGTTCGGTGATCAAGCTATGTGTTAAAAGCGTGCATTTCGAGCAAATGTAAGACTTAGTTCGGTGACTAAGCTGTGTGAGAAAAGATCGAGCAAACCAGGCCACTGTAAACTCACCTAAAAAGTGAATCAAGAAGGAACCAGAAAGAAAGGACCGTCGACTTGGGTTCCGACGTTAAAAGCAGAAGCCTAATTATTGTCATCGTCACAAGTGCTCTCGTGTAGGAGTAAGAACATCGTTGCGGTCAACCTTGTAAGATCTTGCGACTGCGTGTGCTCAAGCAGCAGCTAACCCACAATCATAGAAGTAAGTTAAGTAAAGGAAACTATAAATTGTATAACATTGCAAATGCGAATCTGAAACTTTTTTATTTATACTATGTGTAAAATTAACTATTTCGCGCTTTTCTAAATATTAAATCATCAAATAAGACATAACTTGGTTGTTAATTAAATTAATTTTTTTAATTCAAAAACATTTCATACGCTAAATTATATGAAAAATTTTAAAATCTAATAATTCTAATTGATTGACACATAATTCTTACCTTAATGAATAAATTGAATATCGAGGAAAACTAAAAGACACTGTATGACAAAGACCTTTACAAGGACGTAAGATAAAAAGACGAATAAGATACGCTACTACCGTATGACATAAGACATAAACTCTAACAGTAAGTCAACGCCAGCTCAGCGTACACCACTCCATACACATCGCTCGGTGAAACCTAACACCACAACGCTGAGTCAACGATTTCAAAGAAAAGTATACTGTAAGTAAAATCAAATTAGGCCTTTGGGCCGATGGCTGGTTCCTGATGAACAAAAATTAAATTTATTTGTTTGTAGAACGAATCAACGAGTTCCGCCCTTCACTTATAGAAGTTCGGACGTAACAGTTCTCCTGATAGAAGGGGAGAACTCTTGCAGGAATCTCTCTTTTTGAGGAAGAGAAATCAAGTGGTACGAGAGACAAAGGTGACGTAAGAGAGCGAAAATTTTGAAGACTGCGTGTGGCGCCTCTTTTTATTCTCAGGTGCAGTGTTAAAAACTAAGTTGTAACAGCTGTAAATCCATAAGCAGTAAAAAAAGAAGGCTCATGTAAACATAGCTGCAAAATTGTATGTTAATATATTATCATGGTTTTTTCCAGTGATTAGATCGTTGATATTTTTGCTTCAAACATGGAAGAAGTTGAAAATAGTTTTGAGTCAGTATTGGTGGTTTTTGCCTATTGCTGCATGTAGAGCTTGGCGACCCTTTTCCCTATCGCCGGACTTTAGAAGCTTTGTTTTTGCAATTATTTTTTTTTATACTTCCAGTAGGTCAAATGACAAGACATTTGAGGATGGTGTAGAGCAACTTTTGATGAACGAAAATGCTTTTGTAAAATTTTTTCAAATGATCCAAATTTTTTTTATGGCCGCTTTTCGGAAGAATCTTCTTTTAATCTTTTAAATTTTTTAATGTTTCTCCAAAAGTTTAAGATTGATCTTAATTAGAGTTAGTATGTAAAGTAAGGCTTATATAATTCATATACCTTGAAAATTTCAAGTCTCAATATTTGACAGTAGCTTTTGAAAAAATCGACACAATTGGAGTTTAATCATAAACTGCTGGACTTATCAGGACTTAACAAAACTTATTTGATTAGGCTTATTGTTGCACATTTTTAACTACCGTCAAATTTTTAGTTTTTCCACTAAGTGCAAAAAAATTTATTGTTTTTTAGCGCCGTGCCGTATTTCGATCCTCGTTCCAGCTTAATACATTATTTGTATTGTTATACAAAAAAAAATTGATGAACGAAATTTGCGATTTTCGGAAGTTTTTCGGTCCTGTTTTAGCTATTTATATCCGACTACAGAGCTTGTGGAAGAGTAGGACGAAGTTGCGTGGAAAAGCCACTCATCCGCCTAACCAGCAGTTAAACATACTTATTTTAAGTACCTAAATTTTTCTAAATGCACAAAATAAGTTCTCTAATTTTTTCACAAATAACCATTAACAATAGAGTATTACTCTATGGAATTAACTTTTAGAGTAGTTTTAGGATGTAATTAATTGTTTACTATTAAACTTCCGTCATAATAATATTAAAAACATCATGTAGTTGCATGAGTCGTAAATTCTTTATATCTTGACTCCTTATGAACCGGATACCACTTATTTTTTCAATTCGTGTTTTTTATTGCGATTTAAAGTCAGTTCAAAGCATAATGTTGAAAGAAAAGTTGGCTGAGATACTGTTATTTATGAAAATTGTAAGTGTTTTTTTTTTTTTTTTTTAATGACATGTTTTATTTAAATACAAAATTTTTTTCCACCGTTTTAAAATATAACGTTTCCATCTATCCACTGTTATGGAAATTGAATATCATGGAAGATATACAAGGTTTGAAATTTCTTAAGAAATAAGTTATGAATGTTTTGCATCAGACTAGAGTGCTTTTTGTTTTCAAAAGTAGTGGTGTTTTTTATGGTTCCATTAAATACAATTATTTATTTGTACAGTAGTTGGAAGTTTTGAGTCACAAGATTTATTGTATTAAATTTTTGCGATTTTGTTTAGAACTGACAGAATCATTAAAATATTTTTAAAATAAATTTTTGACTAAATAGATGAAGCCAACGTCTTCGTGGTTCATAACTATTTTTCCCGATTTTTCTGGTGAATTCTATACAAAATTTTATTTTTAATTTGTTCAATCTGGTCAGCGCAATTATGCCTTGGACACCACTCTACAGAGTCGCCTATTGACTAGGAGATAGCTTTAGTCGCGAATATATTTTATTTATCAAAGTTGGATATTACAATATAAGATAATTAAAGGAACTTCTGCATTTTGATTCTTCAGATTAAAAGTGAAACTGCTCCTGTTACACTGATAAAAGATATTTGATGCACAAATTTTTATTTTGTTCTAATGTACGTTTCAAGTAAGTTTGAATTTTTATTTATGCCAAAAATTCTTCACTAAATATTTTGCATGCCCCCCCCCACGCCCTCATTTTCATAAAAATTACCAAAAATTTTGAACAAACATTAGTTTGCCAAGAATTGAGAATTTGATAATTAATGATTTTGCCTATTCATGTTTTTCATGATAATTTAGAAAATTCTTCCTTAACCAAATAAATATTGACACTAATGTAAAATTTCCTTCGACAGCCAAAATGTGATGATTATAATTATACTTTTATTGATATTTTTTATGACTGGTAAAATTTGACATGAATTTCTGCCTAAAACAATTAATTTGTTACTGAACGTAGAACTAATGTTTCTTAAATCATGTTAGGTTCTATCGACAATATCAAAAGTTTTTTGGAATCATTGAAGCTTCGTCCTGTATAATTAAATCTACTTCTAGTAAACTTTTTTTCTAAATTAAAGCCTAATTTTAATTTATCATTATTTCTAACTCTTAATATTTTGTAAATCTGTAGGTAATCGGAAGTTTTCTTAAAAGTTCATTTATTATGATAATCATGCAGATACTAAACCTATTCATACCATAAACATAATTTTTTCCCCTTAGAAATTCAATAGTCAACATTGTTTTGTTCAAAATTATTCCACTTAACCTTCTGGACTATCAAAAAACAATTTCTCTTCTCTTTTTTATGCATAGAAATGAGAAAATAAACTTTTTAATTTTTTTTTAATTTTACATATTGTATAAAACATTTTCTTACCTACGGAATAACATTTCTTTTAAGGTATCATTAACATCGTCTGCGTTAGCTTTATTTGCTTCTGGTAACTTGAAGTTCTTACAAGTTGATCTTTCAAATAATAGATTATGTTCGGTTTCAAAAGGGCACTGTTTTTATAATAAACATCAAACTCTTCTGTTAAGTATTTTTTTTTTAATTTGAAATGCCATCCAAACAAATTTTTTGGAGTTAAAACTAAGTGAAAATTTTTTTTAATTAAAATGACATTCTGACACAGCAGGTGTCGTTTCTATAATATTTTTAGTATGTTCATCTTTTTCTATTAAGCCCATAACAATAGCAGTATCTTTTAAAGAATCATAAATAATTTTGTTTTATGTTCCTAAATGAAAGATTGGGCATCTTTAACTTTATTTTAAGTTAACTTTATCATTGGGATGCAATGTTATTAAAATAGAGGCGTTACACAAACGTCTTTTATGAAATTCTATCATGTAAACGTGAGCTAATACTTACCAAAAATAATTTTTTCAGTTATGTCATCTAAAAAACAATAAAATTTTTTATGAAACGATCCAACAAAAATGTGCTAGGTATCATTCGGCGTCTATGTATCATTTTTTAGAATATTTTTAAAATTTGTTTTTCTTCTTTTTTTTGGTCACAAGTTACAGTTATAAACAAGTCGGGTTAACCATTTTTCCTTTTAGAAACCGTCGTATCCCAATAGTTTGACAGTGTATCTTAGCCTATCAATATATGTCGAAAATAGTTGTAACATTGTACAACAACTTACCACATGGACACAGCTACGCAGCTCCAACCCCTCTGGTACGACTCTTGTGCCCCGGTACCGTATCCCAAAGTGCTCCGCACAGCTGTGAATTATTCCTACTAACAATGCTACTAGCTTATTTTTGATGTGTCACTATAACTAGCCACTACAAAGCCCTTGAGAAGTTACTACACGCGAATCCTGGAGCCACTAACCACGAAGGTCCTGGATCTTGGCTCCGGCCCTGATCTCCTTACAACCCTTGGAGCTACCCAATCACACCCAGCCAGCCAAGACCCAGTAACACCCAGTTTACCGCTCAACAAGACCCACAGGAAATTACTGATTATTACTACTGACTAACCCAGCTACTTCTCCTTACTTGTCACCTCGGAAAAGTCTCTACCAACAACCCTTGATCGATCGTCTAGCGTTCATCAACGATTGCTGATTGGCTAATCATGCACTAGCGCTCTTTTATTTATTTAATCGTCCCGTAACTTTTATTGGCATGATTTGATCGGCAAATCGTACTGGCACCTTCACCAGCTTGGTCCTCACTTTTCAGTTCGTTCAACTCCCTCAAGAGTGGAGGCGCTGTCACGAGTAACTTATCCGCCACCAACCAACTAGCTACACCTCTTGTGCTTAAGTCATGTCAGTGCCGCTCGTCAAGCGTGAACGCACAACTTACGGCCTGAGGGGCATAACCTAATTGCGCTACGCACATACACAGGCACGTACACAGAAAGCTTAGAGATTTACCATAGCCAGGCACCTGCATGCATGTGCTCGACGCTGCGATTCCGTCATAATCCTCCCCCTTAAACTGCAGATACTTCCTCCAGAATTTGAGAATTCCTTCAGCCACTATCTAACAAAAAATGGATAAAAAAGAACTTCATAATTTTCTAGGTAGTCTAAAGTCAAACCAAAAGATGACAGTTCTGGATCTATACCTAGAAAGAGATATAGGTACGACCCATCAACTTAGTCACTACGCGTGTCCCCATTAATGAGAAGGGGCTGCTAGTTTTGGGGGAACATATCTCTCAAGCTCTAAAACGTGAAACTTAACATTCTTATCACTCGTAGCCATATCCAGTACGTACATGATGGGAGACTTAACTGCAACTATCGTAAAGGGCCCTTCATACCGTGGTGCTAGTTTAACTAAAAACCGATTGTCAGCACTAGAGAAGTAGGAAGAGTTCTACGCATAACTTGGTCACCCGCAGGAGTTATTACGGACTTTCTACGATTTGATTTGTTAATTTAACATTTTCAACGTGGAATACTACGTTTGAAAGTGTATAATTACGTAAAACAACTTATTAAAATTCAAACGCCAGCCAAAGCCCATGCGCACTGCACCCGGTCGGCCGACTAGTCACAAAAGAGGGGTACAGATGTTAGCAGTGAGCAGCCCCAGCTGTTACAATGTGACTTTCTTGATTTTTTTCAGCTTCCCGTTTAATGGAATTGATGGAGTGCTCCGGCAGTGTGATGCAGAAATACATGAAGATGATACACAAACTTTTTCGCAATGAAAATTTTATTATCAGTCCGGTATTGCAAAACACGCCAATTTTTCTATCTCGGCTTCAGAGTGAGCTACAACATTCTTTATTTTTTTTAAAATCGTAATTTTTTATGATAAATGCTATGACGTTTGTTGAGAAAGAAAGCATGAAAAGTCGACAGATATTTGCAAGTTGCAAAAAAAATTTTTTGGTGGTGAATCGTCAAAATTGTCAATAATCAATTTTTTTAAATTTATTATTATTACTTACAACAAAAAAAATGTTGTTATAAATGCGAAATGACGATAAGCTGACTAAGCTTGTAATAACACTTCAAAGTATTACTTTGAAAAATTAATTAATTAAAAACTCACAATTATTTTGAAATTTTACAAATCGCTATTTGTTAAAAGCAATAGAAGCGGAGGTGAAGGCAAAAAAACCAAGTAAAAAATTGGCATTTTTTCATTAATTGTTAAATAAATAAATGAAGCAGACTTTGGATTAAGATGAAACTGTTTTCCTATATTCCTGAGACAATTTTTTAGAGAAATAACCAATTTTTTCTCTACTGGAAAACATAAGATTGAAAAATCCATTATGCCTTAAACTACACACGTGGTAAGACATTATGGACATGATGAAAAGCACCTTTGCGGTGCATAATCTTAAAATCTTATTGTTGCAGCTTGAGAACCCAACGAGCTATTCAGCCTGCTAGCTCTTTAAAAGGCATACGCTACTACAAAGCACTGTCATCCGTTACTAGCATGAAATAGTATTCTTTGAGATACTGTCAAACTTTCTTGACTGCCCACACCATTGCCAGACACTCTTTTTCGGTGGTCGATTAATTTTTCTCTGCTGAATTTAAACTTCGACTGACGAAAAAAATTGGGTGTTCACCATCCTTATGTTCCTGAGAAAGAACAGCACCTATAGACAAGCTACTAGCATTACACTGTGAATGGATTTGAAAAGTCGGGTCAAAAAAGAACAAGAACCCTAATTAAAGAATTTTTTAACTCCTCAAAGGTCTGCTCCGGCTTCTACTCCCACGTCTGTCCTTTCCGTCATAACAACAACAGTTTAACAACAGGACTTTCAATTCTGAATCATTCGCAACTGTTGAACAGTTGTTCGGGCCAGGTATTTTAGGATTAGAGATACTTTTTTCGGACACAGACGCAAACCTTACTGATTCAGCACTAGTCCGAGGCAACGTAGCTGTGAGTCGCAGAACTTGCACTTCTTGGGATTCACCGTTAGACCAGCTTAAGATGACTCATTTTATAAGTCAACCTATAAAGCCTTATCCAACCACAAAGACTTAGGTCTATTTCTATTCTGTTTGAAATGAATGTTGAAGTTGGTACAATAGATAAACACAACATACATTCATGAGTTGTATTATTAAGTAATAAATTTTGTCTTTACATACAAGAATATTTTAATCGTGTTGCTATTATTAGATACATTATTACTTACAATCAAAAGTTTTTTTCCAAACTATGTTTTCAATATCTAAAATGTTTTCTCTATTGATTCAAACAAAAATTCCATTTTTATTTTTGCATCTTGATAAAGCCACGTACAATCGACCATGAGAAAATAAAGGTTTTTCCAAGAATAATCCCACATTATCAAAACTTTAACCTTGAGACTTGGTCATAGTCATAGCAAATGATATAACTAATGGGAATTGTTTTCTATATGAAATTAAAGGTAATGATAAAGTTGTTCCGGTATTTAATGTAATTCATGAAACAAGAAATTTATTACCAATTTTTTCTCCTGTAACTATTTCACCTTCTACGATATGCTTCATTTTAGTAATTTAGTTTAGTTAACAATTTAGTAATTCGCAATCGTGTACCGTTACATAATCCGTCTGATATACTCAAATTTCGAATTAACATTACTATTGTACCTATTTTTAATTCAAGTTCATGAGGTGGCAAGCCTTCACGAATGTTGTTTAACATTTCTACGGGAAAATTTATATGAATATTATCATCTGATTTATCAACATCTTTATATGTTGCAGTATCGATGCTGTAATGAGTTTTAGTTTCCCCATGTAATTCACTTAAAATTTTATTGTTTAAAAAAAAAGTATATTCATTATGTGAAGTTAGTATGACGTTATTGTCAAAACAGTTGCTGTAATTACCAAAAATGTTGGTACAGACATCATCTGTTATCCAGGATTTAGGAATATTAAATGTTTTTATGTCCCCTTCTCCAAATCTTAACAATAATTTTAAAAATTCGTTATTACTAGAACGGATATTATTTTGTAATCTTAAAATTTTGAAGAAGTGCCATAAATCTCCTCCTAATACTATTAATTTATCATCAAAGCAAAGTTTTGTATTACACAAGTCTCTCAACGTTCTATCAACGATTTCTAGAGCTTTTTTCGGAATCATAGAAGCCTCATGCCATATAATTAAATCAACTTCCCTTAATCTTTTTTTTTAGTTTTAAATTCTAAAAATACACTCTCAATATTATCAAAGTCTAGAGGTAAACGAAAAGTTATATGACTGGTCATACCTTTAAGTAGTAATACAGATGCAATTCCTGTCCAAGCCTTTTACAAAATATTTTTACTTGTAGAAAGAAAGTAATAAATTAGTGTCTTACATAAATAGGTTTTTCCGGATCCTCCAGGACCATTTATGAAATATACTTTTTGATCTTGTTCACAAATACCTAAAAAAATGTTTTTTTGATTTTGATTTTAATTAATGTACATTATATCAATAGTAGATTACGAAACTAGGCCGGAAAGTTGGAGTTTATGGCTGCGAGGTTATGACGGCCTCGGCCGTCATGAGTCGCATGCCATCGACTCACACTGTCCGGCCGAGTATCGTATAGTACTTTTCTCCCTCTCCTAGCCGAAAGTACGTTTTTAATTGATATTACCTGCATACGCTGATATGCATAGGTATTAAGGATGTATGGGCAACCAGTGTGAGCTTACGAGCTGTTATTTCGTTGCTCGATTATGCTTTTTGCTGTGCTGCCGTGCATGTGTGTGTTGATGCCCGCCGACCCTGCGACGGCCGAGCCGAAGGCGAAGCCTTGCAGGTCAGGGGCGGGCGTCAAAAAGCACATGCACAAGTTAACAAAATGAAAATGAAGTCATGGGAATAGACACAAAATCACAAAGAAAATAAAATATAACCATCTAAATTTTATTAAACTACGAAAACAAGTTTTTATATTTTTATTATTCAACATAAATAATGATTTATTATTTATTAATAACGGAGGATCGCCGTTGTACTTTGTTGTTACTTTTTTGATTTTGTCACTGTATGATATCCTCAACTACCTTGTAATTCGTAAACACACAACTCTATAAAATACTGCTGCGACACTAAACTTAAATTAATTTGTCTCGGCTCAAAACGAAAAAAGTCGTGTCTCGACTGTAAACAAAAGAGACTCTTTCTGGCCAAGCAGATCGACCAGGAGGTACGTCCTTTCGGCTAGGAGAGGGAGAAAACATTTTTTTACTAACAGATATTTCCTAAATATTGCAATTTTGTATGTAGACTAAAAGACTCACATGACTTACCTTCCAATACAAAAATTTGATTAATTTGTAGAAGAGCAAAATTATTATTATCATTATCGAAGTCTCCCGTAAAATATTTTTTGTTTTTAATCTATATTTCATCTCCTTAAATGTTTTCTGAAATCAAAAACCAAGCAAAAAATTATTTTAACTGGTATGGAAACATAATTGTTATTGCTTCTTTAAAAACATTATCAATTTCAGAATCATGTTCAATTAAACCCATTGCAATTGCTGTATCCCTAAAATTTATAAATGTTATTCCCTTATGTTTTTTAACGTCTTCGAATGATGTAGCCCCATCTAATTTATTTAAAATAAGTTTTTAAAAAAGCGCTCATGATCTTTTGGAGATACTATGTTTAATCTACCTATAGCAATGTTTTTCATTATAATTATCATTTTTTTCCAAATTTTGAGTTTATTGTCAGAAATGTAATGTTCTGGAATGTTGACTTATTTTAGTGATTTTGCAAAATCATCTTTTTTATTTAATTCAGACCAATCTGTAAGTAGTATTTGATAACTTTTATTACGCTTTTGATATAAGTTTTTTCAAATATTAGTTTCTGTTTATTTTCAAGACAAACAGCTAAATTTACAACTGTATGTCTTCTACCACAGATTGGATATTCTTGAAGTCTCTAAGCTGCTTCGATTGGACTCACATATCTAGCATCT